>NC_090373.1:210631927-210931927 GCF_036365525.1 Heterodontus francisci | reverse complement strand
AATGTAGGCGCAATCTGAAACGAGGAATTAAGAGGGCAAAAAGGGGTCATGAAATTTCTTTAGCAAGCAGGGTTAAGGAAAATCCCAAAGCCTTTTATTCATATATAAGGAGAAAGAGGGTAACTCGAGAAAGGATTGGCCCACTCAAGGACAAAGGAGGAAAATTATGTGTGGAGTCAGAGAAAATGGGTGAGATTCTAAACGAGTACTTTGCATCGGTCTTCACCGAGGAGAGGGACATGACGGATGTTGAGGTTAGGGACAGATGTTTGATTACTCTAGGTCAAGTCGGCATAAGGAGGGAGGAAGTGTTGGGTATTCTAAAAGGCATTAAGGTGGACAAGTCCCCAGGTCCGGATGGGATCTATCCCAGGTTACTGAGGGAAGCGAGAGAGGAAATAGCTGGGGCCTTAACAGATATCTTTGCAGCATCCTTAAACACGGGTGAGGTCCCAGAGGACTGGAGAATTGCTAATGTTGTCCCCTTGTTTAAGAAGGGTAGCAGGGATAATCCAGGTAATTATAGACCGGTGAGCCTGACGTCAGTGGTAGGGAAGCTGCTGGAGAAGATACTGAGGGATAGGATCTATTCCCATTTGGAAGAAAATGGGCTTATCAGTGATAGGCAACATGGTTTTGTGCAGGGAAGGTCATGTCTTACCAACTTAATAGAATTCTTTGAGGAAGTGACAAAGTTGATTGATGAGGGAAGGGCTGTAGATGTCATATACATGGACTTCAGTAAGGCGTTTGATAAGGTTCCCCATGGTAGGCTGATGGAGAAAGTGAAGTCGCATGGGGTCCAGGGTGTACTAGCTAGATGGATAAAGAACTGGCTGGGCAACAGGAGACAGAGAGTAGCAGTGGAAGGGAGTTTCTCAAAATGGAGACGTGTGACCAGTGGTGTTCCACAGGTATCCGTGCTGGGACCACTGTTGTTTGTGATATACATAAATGATTTGGAGGAAAGTATAGGTGGTCTGATTAGCAAGTTTGCAGATGACACTAAGATTGATGGAGTAGCAGATAGTGAAGGGGACTGTCAGAGAATACAGCAGAATATAGGTAGATTGGAGAACTGGGCAGAGAAATGGCAGATGGAGTTCAATCAGGGCAAATGCGAGGTGATGCATTTTGGAAGATCCAATTCAAGAGTGAACTATACAGTAAATGGAAAAGTCCTGGGGAAAATTGATGTACAGAGAGATTTGGGTGTTCAGGTCCATTGTTCCCTGAATGTGGCAATGCAGGTCAATAGAGTGGTCAAGAAGGCATACGGCATGCTTTCCTTCATCGGACGAGGTAATGAGTACAAGAGTTGGCAGGTCATGTTACAGTTGTATAAGACTTTGGTTCGGCCACATTTGGAATACTGCGTGCAGTTCTGGTCGCCACATTACCAAAAGGATGAAGATGGTTTGGAGAGGGTGCAGAGGAGGTTCACCAGGATGTTGCCTGGTATGGAGGGCGCTAGCTATGAAGAGAGGTTGAGTAGATTAGGATTATTTTCATTAGCAAGACGGAGGTTGAGGGGGGACCTGATTGAGGGGTACAAAATCATGAGAGGTATAGACAGGTTGGATAGCAAGAAGCTTTTTCCCAGAGTGGGTGATTCAATTACTAGGGGACACGAGTTCAAAGTGAAAGGGGAAAAGTTTAGCGGGGATATGCGTGGAAAGTTCTTTACGCAGAGGGTTGTGGGTGCCTGGAACGCGTTGCCAGCGGAGGTGGTAGACGCGGGCACGATAGCGTCTTTTAAGATGTATCTAGACAGATACATGAATGGGCAGGAAGTAAAGAGATACAGACCCTTAGAAAATAGGTGACATGTTTAGATCGAAGATCTGGATCGGCGCAGGCTTGGAGGGCCGAAGGGCCTGTTCCTGTGCTGTAATTTTCTTTGTTCTTTGTTTGTTCTATTCAATGACCCTGCCTCCCCTGCTCTCCAGGGAAGAAAGTTCCACAGACTCACAACCCTCTGAGAGAACAAATTCTCTTAATCTCTGTCTTAAATGGGAGACCCCTTATTTTTAAACTGTGCCCCAGCGTTTTAGTCTGTCCCACAAGGGGAATAATCTTTTCAACATCCACCCTGCAATGTCCCCTCAGGATCTTATATGTTTCTATAAGATCACTTCTAAACTCCAGTGGATACAGACGCAACCTGTCCAACCTTTCGTCATAACATAACCCTCTCATCCCAGGAATCAGCCAAATGAACCTTCTCTGAGCTGCTTCCAATACAATTATATCCTTTCTTAAGTAAGGAGACCAAAATTGTACACAATACTCTAGATGTGGTCTCACCAATGCCCTGTGCAACTGAAGCAAAACATCTTGACTCTTATATTGCATTCTTCTTGCAATAATCCACAACATTGCATTTGCCTTCTTAATCACTTGCTGCACCTGCAGACTAACTTTTTATGTTTCATGTACTAGGATACCCAGATCCCTCTGCATCTCAGAGTTCGGCAAACTCTCTCCATTTAAATAATCTATTGCTTTTCTATCATTCCGGCCAAAGTGAACAGGTTCACACTCTCCCACATTCTCTTCCATCTGCCAAATTTTGCCCACTCACTTAACCTATCGATATCCCTTTGCAGACTCCTTATGCCCTCTTCACAAAATACTTTCCTAGCTATCTTTGTGTCATCAGCAAATTTAGCAACCATACCTTCTGTCCCTTCATCCAAGTCATTGTTATAGATTGTAAATAATTGAGGTACCAGCACTGATCCTGTGGCACTCCAATAGTTACAGCTTGCTAATCTGAAAATGACCCACTTATGCTGACTGTCAGTTTCCTGTTAGCTAACCAATCCTCTATCCATGCTAATATGTTACCCATATACCATGGACTCTTATTTTGTTTCGTACACTTCGATGTGGCACCTTGTCAAATGCCTTCTGGAAATTCAAGTACACCACATCCACAGGTTCCCCTTTATCCATGTTGCTTGTTACTTGTTCAAAGAACTCTAATAAATTCGTCAAATACGATTTCCCTTTCACAAAATCATGTTGACTCTGCCTGATTGCATTGAGATTTTCTAAATGACCTGCTATAATCGCCTTTCTAATAGATTCCAGCATTTTCCCAATGACAGATGTTAAGCTAACTGGCCTGTAGTTTCTTGCTTTAATAATATTAATATTAATAATAATGGGTTCTGATGAAGGGTCACTGACCTGAAACTGACCTGCTGAGTATTTCCAGCATTTCTTGTTTTTATTTCAGATTTCCAGCATCTGCAGTATTATTGAAGTTTCCTGCTTTCTGTCTTAGTCCTTTCTTGAATAGTGGAGTTACATTCGCTATTTTCCAATCTGATGGGATCTTTCCAGAATCTAGGGAATTTTAGAAAATTACAGAATCACAGAATCGTCACAGCACAGAAGGAGGCCATTCGGCCCATCGTGTCAGCAATGGTTCTCTGAAAGACCAATTCCCTCAGTTCCATTCCCCCGCCTTCTCCCTGTAACTCTGCAGATTCTTCCTGCTCATAAAACTGTCTAATTCCCTTTTAAATGCTTCAGTTGAACCACACTCTCAGGCAGCGCATTCCAGACCTTAACCATTTGCTGCGTGAAAAAGTTTTTCCACATGTCACTTTTGCTTCTCTTACCTAATACTTTAATTCTGTACCCTCTCGTTCTCGATCCTTTCACAAGTGGAAACAGTTACTCTCTCTCTACTCTGTCCAGACCCCTCATGATTTTGAATACCTTTATCAAATCACCTCTCAGTCTTCTCTTCTCCAAGGAAAACAGTCCTAACTTCTCCAATCTGTCTTCATAACTGAAATTCCTCATCCCTGGAACCATTCTCGTGAATCTTTTCTGTACTCTCTCCAATGCCCTCATGTCTTTCCTCAAATACGACGCCCAGAACTGGACGCAATACTCCAGCTGAGGCCGAACTAGTGTCTTATACAAGTTCAACATAACCTCCTTGCTCTTGTACTTGAAGCCCCTATTAATAAAGCCCAGGATACTGTATACTTTATTAACTGCTCTCTCAACCTGTCCTGCCACCTTCAATGACTTAGGCACATATACCCCCAGGTCCCTCTGCTCCTGCGCATCCTTTAGAATTGTACCGTTTAGTTTATATTGTCTCTACATGTTCTTCCAACCAAAATGAATCACTTCATATTTCTCTGCATTGAACTTCATCTGCCACCTGTCTGCCCATTCCACCAACTTGTCTATGTCCTTTTGAAGTTCTACACTGTCCTTCTCACAGTTCACAATGCTTCCAAGTTTTGTATCATCTGCAGACGTTGAAACTGTGCCCTGTACACCCAGGTCTAGGTCATTAATATATATCAGGAAAAACAAGAGTTCCAACACTGACCTCTGGGAAACTCCACTACATACCTTCCTCCAGCCTGAAAAACATCCACTGTCTCTGCAGACACTTCTTTTAAGACCCGAGTATGAAGTCCATCAGGACCTGGGGACTTGTCAGCTTTTAGTTCTATATTTTGTTCCCTTAGTACTGACCCTCCAATAGTGCAGCACTCCCTTAGTGCTGACCCTCTAACTGTGCAGCACTCCCTCAGTACTGACCCTATAACTGTGCAGCACTCCTTCAGTACTGACCCTCTGACAGTGCAGCACTCCCTTAGTACTGATCCTCCGACAGTGCAGTGCTCCCTCAGTACTGACCCTCTGATAGTGCAGCGCTCCCTCAGTATTGACCCTCTGACAGTGCAGTGCTCCCTCAGTACTGACCCTCTGATAGTGCAGCGCTCCCTCAGTACTGACCCTCTAACAGTGTAGCGCTCCCTCAGTACTGACCCTCTGATAGTGCAGTGCTCCCTCAGTACTGACTCTCTGACAGTGCAGCACTCCCTCAGTACCGACCCTCTGACAGTGTAGTGCTCCCTCAGTACTGACTCTCTGACAGTGCAGTACTCCCTCAGTACTGACCCTCTGACAGTGTAGTGCTCCCTCAGTACTGACTCTCTGACAGTGCAGCACTCCCTCAGTACTGACCCTCTGACAGTGCAGCGCTCCCTCAGTACTGACCCTCTGACAGTGCAGAGCTCCCTCAGTACTGACTCTCTGACAGTGCAGCGCTCCCTCAGTACTGACCCTCTGACAGTGCAGCGCTCCCTCGGTACTGACCCTCTGACAGTGCAGTGCTCCCTCAGTACTGACCCTCTGACAGTGCAGCGCTCCCTCAGTACTGACCCTCTGACAGTGCAGCGCTCCCTCAGTACTGACCCTCTGACAGTGCAGTGCTCCCTCAGTACTGACCCTCTGACAGTGCAGCGCTCCCTCAGTACTGACTCTCTGACAGTGCAGCGCTCCCTCAGTACTGACCCTCTGACAGTGCAGCGCTCCCTCGGTACTGACCCTCTGACAGTGCAGTGCTCCCTCAGTACTGACCCTCTGACAGTGCAGCGCTCCCTCAGTACTGACCCTCTGACAGTGCAGCGCTCCCTCAGTACTGACCCTCCGACAGTGCAGCGCTCCCTCGGTACTGACCCTCTGACAGTGCAGCGCTCCCTCAGTACTGACCCTCTGACAGTGCAGCGCTCCCTCAGTACTGACCCTCTGACAGTGCAGTGCTCCCTCAGTACTGACCCTCTGATAGTGCAGCGCTCCCTCAGTACTGACCCTCCGACAGTGCAGCGCTCCCTCAGTACTGACCCTCCGACAGTGCAGCACTCCCTCAGTACTGACTCTCTGACAGTGCAGCACTCCCTCAGTACTGACCCTCTGACAGTGCAGCGCTCCCTCGGTACTGACCCTCTGACAGTGCAGTGCTCCCTCAGTACTGACCCTCTGACAGTGCAGCGCTCCCTCGGTACTGACCCTCTGACAGTGCAGCGCTCCCTCAGTACTGACCCTCTGACAGTGCAGCGCTCGCTCAGTACTGACCCTTTGACAGTGCAGTGCTCCCTCAGTACTGACCCTCTGACAGTGCAGCACTCCCTCAGTACTGATCCGCTGACAGTGCAATCCTCCCTCAGTACTGACCCTCTGACAGTGCAGCACTCCCTCAGTACTGACCCTCTGACAGTGCAGTGCTCCCTCAGTACTGACCCTCTGATAGTGCAGCGCTCCCTCAGTACTGACCCTCTGACAGTGCAGCACTCCCTCAGTACTGAACCGCTGACAGTGCAATCCTCCCTCAGTACTGACCCTCTGATAGTGCAGCGCTCCCTCAGTACTGACCCTCTGACAGTGCAGCACTCCCTCAGTCCTGACCCTCTGATAGTGCAGCGCTCCCTCAGTACTGACCCTCTGACAGTGCAGCACTCCCTCAATACTGACCCTCTGACAGTGCAGTGCTCCCTACAGTACTTTTTTAAATTTGTTGTTGGGATGTGAGCATTGCTGGCTAGGCCAGCATTTATTGCCCATCCTAATTGCCCTTGAGAAGGTGGTGGTGAGCTGACTTCTTGAACCATTGCAGTCCTTGGGGTGTTGGTCCACCCACAGTGCTGTTAGGAAGGGAGTTCTAGGAAGCTGGTGGTGTGTATTTTATTACCTTCACAGATGGGGGGTCTTAAAGTCACTTTGTGATGTATCTGCTGTAGTGGCTGTTTGGTTATTGTTCAGCAGGGTGCTTCTTGCTTGGCTGGATCTCTTGCACAGCCTCTGGCTGGACTGATTTCTGAAGGTGTTGGCTTGATCCCCCCTCTATCTTCAGAGGGCTTCCTTTTTAAGGTAAACATCCATCACATTGGAGTTTCTGTTAAGAGACACATGACCCTCTCCCCTGGTGTGACCACACATGGGCCAGGATATGATAACCATGGCTATTGATTGACCATTCTGTTAACAGTGATATTGTATATTGGTTTGGGCTGTGAGTCAGTCTGTCTCCCAAATCCTTTGTCAGTTCATTCATGTCAATAAGAGTCATGAATATGCAATGGAGCTCCTTTCAATTTCAAAGGGGTTCTCCCTCGAGCTATTTCAGACGAGCTTAACGAGCTCCATCTTTATAGACAGGTTTGTTCATTGACCGCAATTGTTGACAACGCGATCGGTAGGTGGCGCTGTTTTGGCACATGCGCAAATACAGCATGTGCCACGAAAACGTCACAGCCTGCGACTGGAGCAGCTGCCAGGACTAAAGATGGCGCTGCTCAAAAAATCCCAGAGATAAAACCTAACAAACACGTGGCAGAATACAATGGCTGGAGTGAGAGAGTGGAGCGGGCCGGGGAGAGCAACGCGGGGAGACCAGCGGTAGCGGTGCCGGGGGTGGGGGGAGAAAGAGGGAGAGGGGGGTGGGAGGCAGAAAGAGGGAGTGGGGGGAGAAAGAGGGAGGGGGGGAGAAAGAGGGAGGGGGGGAGAAAGAGGGAGGGGGGAGAAAGAGGGAGGGGGGGAGAAAGAGGGAGGGGGGAGACAGAGGGAGGGGGGGAGACAGAGTGGGAGGGGGGGAGAAGAGAGGATGGTGGGGAGAAGAGGGAGGAGAGGGGGAAGGAGGAAGGGGAGGAGGAATGAGGGGAGCAGGGAGGAGAGGAGGGAGAAGGAGGGAGGGGAAAGAGAGAGGGCAAGGAGGGAGGGGTAATGGAGCAGGGGAGGGGGTAGGGGGGGGAAGTGGGGGAGAGCGGGGAGAGGGAGGAGCGGAGGGAGAGGGAGGAAGGGGAGAGAGTTTGGGGGGGGGGGGAGCAGCGGAACGGAAGAGGAGTGCCTTTTTCTGTGCATGCGCCATAAACACAACAGCAAAAGACTTACTGGCCAGTCCCTGGACCCGGTGACACCAAGGTCTTCGCACGCTCGCTCCCCGCGGCTCTCTACGGCCTCTCGCTTCCGGCTCTCTCCATTCAGCCGTTCCCTCCAGCTGCGGATACCCAATCCAGTTGCTTTCTCCCCTACCCAGTTGCTTTCTCTACTTCTCCACAGTACTTCAGGCATTGCAACTGTCTGGTCCCTGCATTTTGCATGCTCCCTCTCCCCACCCCTCCCCGCTCTCCCCACTCCTCCCCCTCTTCACCTACCCCTCCCTCCCCCTCTTCACCCACCCCTCCCTCTACCCCCCTCTCCCCACCCCTCCCCCTCCCCGCTCTCCCCACCCCTCCCCCTCCCCGCTCTCCCCACCCCTCCCCCTCTTCACCCACCCCTCCCTCCCCCTCTTCACCCACCCCTCCCTCTACCCCCCTACCTCCACCCCTCCCTCTACGCCCCCACCACAGTTGAATATCTGAAGTGCAGTTGCAAAGTCGGGGAAATTGCATGCAAAACAAAACCTCAACAATTCTGGGGTTAATTATTGAAAAGTTTTATTAAGTTCATTAAGTATCCGAGGAACTGCTGTGCATGGATACATGAGTGTTGTGTCCAGCATTCCCGTTAGACAGACAGGCCGAGTCTCTGCTATGCACAGCTAAAGAGATTGTTCCTGGAGAGCCTTGTGGTAAATGAACGCTTGGCTCTCTATTCCACTACTGTATTGTCCATGTGAAGAAGGCAAAGTCACAAGAGTCTGAACTCAGTCTATTCTTGGTGAATGTTCCCCAAGCGCATCCCAATGTGCATTCCCAATTCATCCATAAATGCAATGTTCCTTTCCACATCGTGATGAGCTCCGCAGCATGATCCAGTTGCCTTCGTTGCTTGAATGCTGACCGTAAGTCTCGAGGATTGTTTTCTCGACGGCATGTTTTACATGAAAAGAAGAAAAGCAAATCAGAGTCAGAGCTTGCCTCCCTCCATCCACTGAAATTACTGTTGCGCACACCTTTTTAAGTTCTGCAGTCAAGGCACCAATTGATAACGTCGCCAATGAAGCACTTATTACCCACCTCAGATGCAGGAATCATCACATCCTTGCGTCATCTCCTGCACTGCTTCCTTTGCTGGAATGCCGTCCTTAAGTGTCAAGGATTGTTTTCTCAAGGGCACATTTTACATGAAAGGAAATAATGAAAGAACATCAGTGTCAGAGCTTCCCTCCCTCCAATGAAATTACTGTTGTGCATGCTTTATGCTCTGAAGTATAGGCCAATGAATCACTTAGTACCCACCTCAGCTGTAGGAGTCAGGATGATGTAACTGCCCCTATCTCGTGATGGTTCAATGCTACTCTCAGGGAAAACATGAATGATGTGAGGGTGCTGGAAAAAGAAGCACATTTCTTTTGGACTATGAACATAAAGCAGGTCATTTAGCCCAGCTGTTCCCTGCTAGTGGTTATGCTACTCGTGCGTCTTCCCATCCATTCCCATTTAATCCTGCCTACTACTATCAGCATCATCTTCCATTTCTTTCACTCTTATCTACCTTTGCCTTAAAGCAACACTGAGGATGGAGAATGGTGTGGCTGCACTCCCACCTCACCAGTTGTGTACGCAGCAAGAGTATTCACATTTGTGCTACCACTGGACACGGCATGCTTGTTTCTTTTAGTGCTCAGTCTCTTCTTGCTGAATGTTCCCCAAGTGCTTGACCCCTTTGGATGCCTTCTCTGCTTGACTGGCAGCAGCTGGCAATTGCGGAGTCTCAGAAGGCTCTGCATGGTTGTTTCAAGGGCGGATGGGGAAACATGTGGCTGTGTGTCCATGTGCACTGCTCGGATGGGTGCAGGAACAGGTGGCTGTGTGTCCATGTGCACTGCTTGGATGGGTGCAGGAACAGGTGACTGTGTAACTGAACAGCAAGGAGAGGGTACCGCAGGTGGGGGAAGTGGAGCTTTGAACAGGCAGGCGTATGTATGGTCCATCAGATCATTAGGCCAGGGGATGAAACGCTCAGGATCCATGGATTGTGGCACGCGACTGATGTCCAGCACATGGCCACCTCCATCCGAAGGTGCTTCCGGGAAATTGTTGGGCAAATTAATTGGCTCCATCTCATCAGCCAGTCCTTGTGTTTATGGCGCATGCACAGAAAAAGGCACTCCTCTTCCGCTCCGCTGCTCCCCCCCGACCTCCCTTCCCCCCTCCCTCCCGACCTCCCTCCCTTCCCCCCCTCCCTTCCCTTCCCCCCCGACCTCCCTCCCTTCCCCCCTCCCTTCCCTTCCCCCACTTCCCTCCCTCCCTCCCCTCCTTTCCGCCCTCCCTCCCCTCCTTTCCCCCCTCCCTTCCCTCCCTTGAAATGTTTTCAGACCAACTTAACAACAGGGACTGGAGCACATGCGGTGCCCCAGACAATGTAAATATTTTCAGAGCAACTTACCTTGGAACAATCTCCTCTGTCTAATAAAAATGAAGCAAATGTCCAAAATGACTAAATAATTGAGATAAAATGCCCGACGAAACCTCTCCTCCTTCCATTTTCAAAAACTCGCGCCGAAGCTTTCGGAAGATTGACGCACATGCGCACACAGTCTCAGGCCCTCTGCGCATGCGCTGCGGTCCGGATTGCCAGGACCAGTTTGCGCATACGCAGAGGCCAACCTGGCGTGTCCCCCGAGGAAGATGACGTTACGCGATGACGTCATCTGCGCATGCGCAAACTGGTCCTGGCAATCCGGACCACAGCGCATGCGCAGAGGGACTGGGACCATGTGCGCACCGCGGCGCATCCTGATGACGTAGCGTTGTCATCAATCACTTTGTTGTTAATTTCCAGTACAGGAGGGGTCACATGACCACTACTCCATTTTGACTGTGGCACAAGTGTCCATGTTCTTGTGGTTTTGTTTTAAAGTTGACTTTTTAAATTCATAATTCTTCCATTTCATTGCTTATTTCATCACAGCTCCTTCCGTGCATGACACAGTGTTGTAGATGCTGCTCTATGTATATGTAATATTGTATATGCAGTCCTGTGTATATGCAGTAGTGTAGATGCTACCCCATGTATATGTGGTACGGTAGATGCTACTCTGTGTAGATGTAGATTTGTAGATGCTGCCATGTATTTGCAGTTTTGTATATGCTACCCTGTGTATATGCAGTATTGTATATGCTGCACTGTGTAAATACAGTAGTGCAGATGCTGCCCTCTGTATATGTAATTTTGTATATGCTACCCTGTGTATCTGCAGTTTGTATATGATTTTTTAAATTCTTTCATGGGATGTAGGTGTCACTGGCAAGGCCAGCATTTATTGCCCATACCCAATTGCCCATGAGCTGAGTGTCTTGCTCGGCTATTCCAGAGGACAGTTAAGAGTCAACCACATTGCTGTGGGTCTGGAGTCACATGTAGGCCAGACCAGGTAAGGACAACTGATTTCCTTCCCTAAAGGACATTAGTGAACCTGATGAGTTTTTTTTACAAGAATTGATGATTGTTTCATGGCACTATTACTGAGACTAGCTTTCAATTCTAGATTTTTAAAAATTAATTAATTGAATTTAAATTCCACCAGCTGCCATGGATTGAACCCAACGAGTAGCCATATAAATACTGCGGGACAAGAGCAGGTCAGAGGCTCGGAATGCTGCAGCAAGTAACTCACCTCCTGACTCCCCAAAGCCTGTCCACCATCTACAAGGCACAAGTCAGGAGTGTGATGGAATACTCTCCACTTGCCTGGATGGGTGCAGCTCCAACAACACTCAATAAGCTCGACACCATCCAAGACAAAGCAGCCAGCTTGATTGGCACCCCATCCACAAACATTCACTCCCTCCACCACCGAATCACAGTGGCAGCAGTGTGTACCATCTACAAGATGCACTGCAGTCACCAAGGCTCCTTCGACAGCACCTTCCAAACCCACGACCTCTACCAACTAGAAGGACAAGGGCAGCAGATGCATGGGAACACCACCACCTGCAAGTTCCCCTCCAAGTCACACACCATCCTGACTTGGAACTATATCGCCGTTCCTTCACTGTCACTGGGTCAAAATCCTGGAACTCCCTTCCTAACAGCACTGTGGGTATACCTACCCCACATGGACAGAGGTTCAAGAATGCAGCTCACCACCACCTTCTCAAGGGTAATTAGGAATGGGCAATAAATGCTAGTGATGCCCACATCTTGTGAAAGAATGAAACAAAACACTGTGTATCTACAAATATACAGTGTTCTGGATGCTGCTCTGTGTATATGTGTTTTGTATAGGCTACCCTGTGCATATGCAGTTTTCTATATGTGACACTCTGGATACAGTAACATAGTGGTTGTGTTACTGGACAGTAATCCAGAGGCCTAGAGTAATGACCCAGAGATGCAAATTCAAATCACACTAAAGCAGCTGGGAAGATTAAATACAGTTAATTAAATAAATTAGTATAAAAAGTTCGTCTCAGTGATGGTGGTTATGAATCTACCGAATTGTTATAAAAATCCATCTCGTTCACTAATGTCCATTAGGGAAGGAAATCTGCCATCCTTACCTGGTCTGGCCAGTTTACGTGCAATATAACATAATCTTCCCTGTGTACATACAGTATTATACAATGTGGCATGTGGAAATGCAGTTTTATACAATCTACCCTGTGTACATGAAGCATTGCACAATCCACCCTGTGTATATGCAGTAATATACAATTGCCCCTGTGTAAATGCAGTATTATACAATCTACCATGTGTATAGAAACATAGAAAATAGAAGCAGGAGTAGGCCATTTGGCCCTTCGAGCCTGCTTTGCCATTCAATACGATCATGGCTGATTGTATATGCAGTATTATACAATCTACTGTGTGTACATGCATCAATATACAATCGCCCCTGTGTACCTGCAGCATTATGCAATCTACCATGTGTATATGCAGCATTATACAATCTTCCCTGTGTATATGCAGTATTATACAATCTACCATGTGTATACGCAGTATTTTAGAATCCGTGCTGTGTACATGCAGCATTATACAATCTACCCTGTGTACATGCAGCATGATACAATCTCCCCTGTGTACATACAGTATTATACAATCTACCGTGTGTGTTTGCGGTATTATACAATCTCCCTGTGTACATGCAGTATTATACAATCTCCCCTGTGTACATGCAGTATTATACAATCTACCCTGTGTGCATGCAATATTATACAATCTCCCCTGTGTACATGCAGTATTATACAATCTAACCTGTGTGCATGCAGTATTATACAATCTCCCCTGTGTACATGCAGTATTATACAATCTACCGTGTGTGTATGCGGTATTATACCATCTCCCCTGTGTACATGCAGCATTATACAATCTCCCCTGTGTACATGCAGTATTATACAATCTCCCCTGTGTACATGCAGTATTATATAATCTCTGTGTACATGCAGCATTATACCATCTCCCCTGTGTACATGCAGTATTATACAATCTATCCTGTGTGCATGCAGTATTATACAATCTACCATGTGTATATTCAGTATTATGTAATCTACCATTTGTAATTGCAGCATTATATAATTTCCCCTGTGTACCTACAGCATTATACAATCTACCCTGTGTACATGCACTATTATACAATCTACCATGTGTATATGCAGCATTATACAATCTACCCTGTGTACATGCAGTATTATACAATCTACCATTTGTAATTGCAGCATTATATAATCTCCCCTGTGTACCTACAGCATTACACAATCTACCCTGTGTGCATGCAGTATTATACAATCTACCCTGTGTACATGCACTATTATACAATCTACCATGTGTATATGCTGCATTATACAATCTACCATTTGTAATTGCAGCATTATATAATCTCCCCTGTGTACCTACAGCATTACACAATCTACGCTGTGTACATGCAGTATTCTACAATCTACCATGTGTATATGCCGCATTATACAATCTACCCTGTGTATATGCAGTATTATACAATCTACCATGTGTATATGCCGCATTACACAATCTACCCTGTGTACATGCAGTATTCTACAATCTACCATGTGTATATGCCGCATTATACAATCTACCCTGTGTATATGCAGTATTATACAATCTACCCTGTGTACATGCAGTATTATACAATCTAACATTTGTAATTGCAGCGTTATATAATCTCCCCTGTGTACCTACAGCATTACACAATCTACCCTGTGTACATGCAGTATTATACAATCTACCATGTGTATATGCCGCATTATACAATCTACCCTGGGTATATGCAGTATTATACAATCTACCCTGTGCATATGCAGTATTATACAATCTACCCTGTGTATATGCAGTATCATACAATCTACCCTGGGTATATGCAGTATCATACAATCTACCCTGTGTATATGCAGTATCATACAATCTACCCTGGGTATATGCAGTATTATAGGATCTCCCTTGTGTACATGCAGTATTATACAATCTAACATTTGTAATTGCAGCGTTATATAATCTCCCCTGTGTACCTACAGCATTACACAATCTACCCTGTGTACATGCAGTATTATACAATCTACCATGTGTATATGCCGCATTATACAATCTACCCTGGGTATATGCAGTATTATAGGATCTCCCTTGTGTACATGCAGTATTATACAATCTAACATTTGTAATTGCAGCGTTATATAATCTCCCCTGTGTACCTACTGCATTACACAATCTACCCTGTGTACATGCAGTATTATACAATCTAACATTTGTAATTGCAGCGTTATATAATCTCCCCTGTGTACCTACAGCATTACACAATCTACCCTGTGTACATGCAGTATTATACAATCTACCATGTGTATATGCCGCATTATACAATCTACCCTGGGTATATGCAGTATTATACAATCTACCCTGTGTATATGCAGTATTATACAATCTACCCTGTGTATATGCAGTATCATACAATCTACCCTGGGTATATGCAGTATCATACAATCTACCCTGTGTATATGCAGTATCATACAATCTACCCTGGGTATATGCAGTATTATAGGATCTCCCTTGTGTACATGCAGTATTATACAATCTAACATTTGTAATTGCAGCGTTATATAATCTCCCCTGTGTACCTACAGCATTACACAATCTACCCTGTGTACATGCAGTATTATACAATCTACCATGTGTATATGCCGCATTATACAATCTACCCTGTGTATATGCAGTATTATACAATCTACCCTGTGTATATGCAGTATTATACAATCTACCCTGTGTGCATGCAGTATTATACAATCTACCCTGGGTATATGCAGTATTATACAATCTACCCTGTGTACATGCAGTATTATACAATCTAACATTTGTAATTGCAGCGTTATATAATCTCCCCTGTGTACCTACAGCATTACACAATCTACCCTGTGTACATGCAGTATTATACAATCTACCATGTGTATATGCCGCATTATACAATCTACCCTGGGTATATGCAGTATTATACAATCTACCCTGTGCATATGCAGTATTATACAATCTACCCTGTGTATATGCAGTATCATACAATCTACCCTGGGTATATGCAGTATCATACAATCTACCCTGTGTATATGCAGTATCATACAATCTACCCTGGGTATATGCAGTATTATAGGATCTCCCTTGTGTACATGCAGTATTATACAATCTAACATTTGTAATTGCAGCGTTATATAATCTCCCCTGTGTACCTACAGCATTACACAATCTACCCTGTGTACATGCAGTATTATACAATCTACCATGTGTATATGCCGCATTATACAATCTACCCTGGGTATATGCAGTATTATAGGATCTCCCTTGTGTACATGCAGTATTATACAATCTAACATTTGTAATTGCAGCGTTATATAATCTCCCCTGTATACCTACTGCATTACACAATCTACCCTGTGTACATGCAGTATTATACAATCTAACATTTGTAATTGCAGCGTTATATAATCTCCCCTGTGTACCTACAGCATTACACAATCTACCCTGTGTACATGCAGTATTATACAATCTACCATGTGTATATGCCGCATTATACAATCTACCCTGGGTATATGCAGTATTATACAATCTACCCTGTGTATATGCAGTATTATACAATCTACCCTGTGTATATGCAGTATCATACAATCTACCCTGGGTATATGCAGTATCATACAATCTACCCTGTGTATATGCAGTATCATACAATCTACCCTGGGTATATGCAGTATTATAGGATCTCCCTTGTGTACATGCAGTATTATACAATCTAACATTTGTAATTGCAGCGTTATATAATCTCCCCTGTGTACCTACAGCATTACACAATCTACCCTGTGTACATGCAGTATTATACAATCTACCATGTGTATATGCCGCATTATACAATCTACCCTGTGTATATGCAGTATTATACAATCTACCCTGTGTATATGCAGTATTATACAATCTACCCTGTGTGCATGCAGTATTATACAATCTACCCTGGGTATATGCAGTATTATACAATCTCCCCTGTGTACATGCAGTATTCTACAATCTACCATGTGTATATGCCGCATTATACAATCTACCCTGTGTATATGCAGTATTATACAATCTACCCTGTGTACATGCAGTATTCTACAATCTACCATGTGTATATGCCGCATTATACAATATACCCTGTGTATATGCAGTATTATACAATCTACCCTGTGTATATGCAGTATTATACAATCTACCCTGTGTGCATGCAGTATTATACAATCTACCCTGGGTATATGCAGTATTATATAATCTACCCTGTGTATATGCAGTATTATACAATCTACCCTGGGTATATGCAGTATTATACAATCTACCCTGGGTATATGCAGTATTATACAATCTACCCTGTGTATATGCAGTATTATACAATCTACCCTGTGTATATGCAGTATTATACAATCTACCCTGTGTGCATGCAGTATTATACAATCTACCCTGGGTATATGCAGTATTATATAATCTACCCTGTGTATATGCAGTATTATACAATCTACCCTGGGTATATGCAGTATTATACAATCTACCCTGGGTATATGCAGTATTATACAATCTACCCTGTGTATATGCAGTATTATACAATCTACCCTGGGTATATGCAGTATTATACAATCTACCCTGTGTGCATGCAGTATTATACAATCTACCCTGTGTATATGCAGTATTATACAATCTATCCTGTGTGCATGCAGTATTATACAATCTACCATGTGTATATTCAGTATTATATAATCTACCATTTGTAATTGCAGCGTTATATAATCTCCCCTGTGTACCTACAGCATTACACAATCTACCCTGTGTACATGCAGTATTATACAATCTACCATGTGTATATGCCGCATTATACAATCTACCCTGTGTATATGCAGTATTATACAATCTACCCTGTGTGCATGCAGTATTATACAATCTACCCTGGGTATATGCAGTATTATATAATCTACCCTGTGTATATGCAGTATTATACAATCTACCCTGGGTATATGCAGTATTATACAATCTACCCTGGGTATATGCAGTATTATACGATCTACCATGTCTTCTCCTTGGCATTTCTCCATGGATGAAGATTTTGGGAAGGTTGTAGTCATCGGTTGCAGGCCCACTGGTGGCTAGTCAGGCCCATCCGTGACTGGCAGATTCTCCCACAGCAGGTACAAGTGAAGGTGTAGTTGCTGCTGGGGACAATTGGATCTGTCCTTCTCCTTTTCTCTTTCAGACTGGTTCTTCGCTCAGTCTCAAAGGTGTCCGTAGCCCTCCTGATGTAGCATCTGCAGGCATCACAATCTGTGGCCTGCGCTCCCATTGGCGATGGTTGATGTGGCACACAGAGAGTGACTTCTTCAGTCCTTGAAACATTTGCATGGGGCCCCTCTGTTCCTTTTACCTGTGGTCAGCTCTCCATATAACACGATCTTGGGCAGGCGACTGTTGTCTATCCGGGCAACGTGACCCGCCCAACGCAGTTGGCTTTGCAGGAGGATGGCCTTGATGCTGGTGATGTTGGCTGTTTCCAAGATTTCATTGTTTGAGTTGCGGTCCTGCCAGCGGATCTTGAGGATGCTGCGGGGGCAGTGCTGATGGAAGCGCTCGAAAAGGCATATATGACAGCGGTATAGGACCCATGACTCAGCGCCATACAGAAGGGTGGTGAGGACTACAGCTTTGTACACTTTGAGTTTGGTCTGTGCTCTGAGGCTGTGGTTGCTTCACACATGTTTGTAGAGTCTGCCGAATGTACTGTTTGCTTTTGAGAACCTATTGTTCACTTCCTTGTCTACAAGTGAGATGATGCTCCCCAAATAAGTAAACTGCTTGACGGCATTCAGCTCGGTTCTCTCGATGACAACGCTTGGTGGTCTGTATTCTTCTTGGGGGTGCAGGCTGATGCAGGACTTCAATTTTCTTTAAACTGATTTTTAGTCTGAAGAGTTGTGCCGCCTCAGGAAAATGTGTTGCTGAAGATACAGCCATATTGTCGAAGCTTTTCATCTTGCACTCATCAGGACAATCGCAAGACTAACCAATGTAAGGAAAAACAACAACTTATACCGCATAAGTATAAGTATATGTGATTGACCTGATGAATACAAGACGAAAAACTTCAACAACATGTCTCTATTTTCAAAAACATGTTGTTATACTTTGCAGGTCTGACTGACTGTGGGGCAGGAGAGCACAGTCATCGGCGAAAAGAAGTTCACGGATGAGTTTTTCTTATGTCTTTGTGTGAGCCTGAAGACGTCTGAGGTTGAAAAGACCTCCATCAGTTCGGAAGTAATACATAAACTCCCTCCTTAAGGTCTTCTGTTGCCTGCAGCAGCATCATGCTGAAAAAGATGGTGAATAAGGTTGGGGCCAGCACACATCCCTGTTTCATGCCATTGGAGATTCAGAAGGGACCCTAGAGTTCGTTGTTTTGCTTGACTTGTCCGTACTGAAACTGCTTCACCATGGCCAGGAATCTGGGTGGGCATCCAAGTTTCTCAAGGATTTTCCAAAGTCCATCTCTGCTCACAGTGTCGAATGTCTTGGTGAGGTCTACGGAAGTGATGTACAGGCCTTTGTTTTGTTCACAACACATTTCTTGTAATAGTCTGAATGCAAATACCATGTCTGTGGTGCATCTGTTTGCTCTGAAACCACACTGGCTCTCTGGGAGGTTTTCTTCCACAATGATAGGCACAAGCCTGTTCAGAAGTATTCTAACCAGGATCTTCTCAGTAATAGAAAGGAGGGTGATCCCACAGTAGTTGGAGCAGTCTGATCCTTCTCCTTTGTTTTTGTACAAGGTGATGATAACTGCATCATGAAGATCCAGTGGAATCCTGCCCTGTTCCCAACAGGCTGTGAAAAACTCATGGAGCTTGGCGTATAGGGCAGGGCCACCATGCTTCAAGGCTTCGGGTGGAATTCCATTGGCTCAGGGGGCTTTGTTGCTCTTCCTCTGGTTGATGGCGTTCACAGTTTCCTCCAGAGTTGGGCTCTCAGGCTGTTGTTGGATGCGATTGATGGCAGCATCATACATTGTGCACTTGGTGCTGAAAAGTGTTTCAAAGTGCTCCGACCAGCGATCCAGGATTGACTCCTTGTCGGTTGTAGGATCTTGCCATCGCTGCTCCTCAGAGGGTTTTGGGTTTGATGTGCTGGTCCATAGATCGATTTTAGTGCTTTCCAGAAACTTCTTACGCCGCCAGTATCAGCGTTGAGTTTTTTCCGCAAGTGTGATTTTAGATGTTCCTCAGTTTACATTGAGGGGTGCATGCTTGACGGTAGGCTGTCTTCTTCTCTTGGTTGGCCGGCTAAGCCAGGTGAGTCTGATGAGCTGACCTTTTTATTTTTTAGCAGAACTTGAATTTCCTTGTCATTTTCATCAAACCAGTCCCTATTCTTCTTGGTGCTGGGTCCGATGACCTTGTTGGAAGTATCCAGTACTACAGCTTTGATGTGTTGCCAGAATTCTTCTGGAGTGGAATCAGCAGTGAGATCAGGATGTTCCAGTCTAGTCTGTAAGGTTGCTTGATATCTATCTCTGCAAGATGAGGTTTGCAGGTTGCTGACTCGAAATTTCTTTGATGGGTTGTCTCTGGGCCTGTTCTTGGGCTTCGGCTTGAAGCAAAAGTTCAGCTTTGAATGAATGAGCCGGTGGTCTGTATGACAGTCAGCACTGGGCATGACTCTAGTATGCAGGACGTCCTTTAGGTCACACTGGCACACCAAGATGTAATCTATCAGGTGCCAGTGTTTAGAGTGGGGATACATCCATGTGGTCTTGAAGTGATCTTTTTGTTGAAAGAAGGTGTTGGTTATGGACAGCTGCTTTTCTGCACAGAGTTCCAAGAGTAAACACCCGTTTTCATTACAGTTTCCAACTCCATGGTTTCAAAGAACAAAGAACAAAGAAAATTACAGCACAGGAACAGGCCCTTCGGCCCTCCAAGCCTGCGCCGATCCAGATCCTCTATCTAAACATGTCACCTATTTTCTAAGGTTCTGTATCTCTTTACTTCCTGCCCATTCATGTATCTGTCTAGATACATCTTAAAAGACGCTATCGTGCCCGCGTCTACCACCTCCGCTGGCAACGCGTTCCAGGCACCCACCACCCTCTGCGTAAAGAACTTTCCACGCATATCCCCCCTAAACTTTTCCCCTTTCACTTTGAACTCGTGTCCCCTTGTAATTGAATCCCCCATAATCCCGCTCAGTCCGCAAGCAGGACCCTGACCTTCCGGTTGCTTTCCATTTCAACACTCCCGCCTGCTCTCATGCTCACATCTCTGTCCTGGGATTGCTGCAGTGTTCCAGTGAACATCAACGCAAGCTCGAGGAACAGCATCTCATCTACCGATTAGGCACACTACAGCCTGCCGGACTGAACATTGAGTTCAATAATTTCAGAGCATGACAGCCCACCATTTTACTTTCATTTTTAGTTATTTTTTCTTCCTTTTATCCACATTCTTTTTTACAATCTTTTTTTGCATTTATTTCATTTCATCTTAGTTTGTTCAGTTTGCTTACCCACTGTTTTTTTCAGGTTTGCACTTGCTGATGTTCAATATTCAGTGTATTTACACCTAATCTGTACTAATGCTTTGTCTTTCAACACACCATTAACATATTGTTTGCCTTTGCTCCGTGACCTTTTGGTCAGCTATGTGGCCTGGTCCAATCTACATCTTCTCCTTTGTTATCTCTTGCCCCACCCCCACCTCACTTGCTTATAATCTGTGACTTTTCTTATATTTGTCAGTTCCGAAGAAGGGTCACTGACCCCAAACGTTAACTCTGCTTCTCTTTCCACAGGTGCTGCCAGACCTGCTGAGTGATTCCAGCATTTCTTGTTTTTATTTCAGATTTCCAGCATCCGCAGTATTTTGCTTTTATTTAATTGAATCCCCCACTCTGGGAAAAAGCTTCTTGCTATCCACCCTGTCTATACATCTCATGATTTTGTACACCTCAATCAGGTCCCCCCTCAACCTCCGTCTTTCTAATGAAAATAATCCTAATCTACTCAACCTCTCTTCATAGCTAGCGCCCTCCATACCAGGCAACATCCTGGTGAACCTCCTCTGCACCCTCTCCAAAACATCCACATCCTTTTGGTAATGTGGCGACCAGAACTGCACGCAGTATTCCAAATGTGGCCGAACCAAAGTCCTATACAACTGTAACATGACCTGCCAACTCTTGTACTCAATACCCCGTCCGATGAAGGAAAGCATGCCGTATGCCTTCTTGACCACTCTATTGACCTGCATTGCCACCTTCAGGGAACAATGGACCTGAACACCCAAATCTCTCTGTACATCAATTTTCCCCAGGACATTTCCATTTACTGTATAGTTCACTCTTGAATTGGATCTTCCAAAATGCATCACCTCGCATTTGCCCTGATTGAACTCCATCTGCCATTTCTCTGCCCAACTCTCCAGTCTATCTATATTCTGCTGTATTCTCTGACAGTCCCCTTCACTATCTGCTACTCCACCAATCTTAGTGTCGTCTGCAAACTTGCTAATCAGACCACCTATACTTTCCTCCAAATCATTTATGTATATCACAAACAACAGTGGTCCCAGCACGGATCCCTGTGGAACACCACTGGTCACACGTCTCCATTTTGAGAAACTCCCTTCCACTGCTACTCTCTGTCTCCTGTTGCCCAGCCAGTTCTTTATCCATCTAGCTAGTACACCTTGGACCCCATGCGCCTTCACTTTCTCCATCAGCCTACCATGGGGAACCTTATCAAACGCCTTACTGAAGTCCATGTATACGACATCTGCAGCCCTTCCCTCATCAATCAACTTTGTCACTTCCTCACAGAATTCTATTAAGTTGGTAAGACATGACCTTCCCTGCACAAAACCATGTTGCCTATCACTGATAAGCCCATTTTCTTCCAGATGGGAGTAGATCCTATCCCTCAGTATCTTCTCCAGCAGCTTCCCTACCACTGACGTCAGGCTCACCGGTCTATAATTACCTGGATTATCCCTGCTACCCTTCTTAAACAAGGGGACAACATTAGCAATTCTCCAGTCCTCCGGGACCTCACCCGTGTTTAAGGATGCTGCAAAGATATCTGTTAAGGCCCCAACTATTTCCTCTCTCGCTTCCCTCAGTAACCTGGGATAGATCCCATCCGTACCTGGGGACTTGTCCAGCTTAATGCCTTTTAGAATACCCAACACTTCCTCCCTCCTTATGCCGACTTGACCTAGAGTAATCAAACATCTGTCCCTAACCTCAACATCCGTCATGTCCCTCTCCTCGGTGAATACCGATGCAAAGTACTCGTTTGGAATCTCACCCATTTTCTCTGACTCCACGCATAACTTTCCTCCTTTGTCCTTGAGTGGGCCAATCCTTTCTCTAGTTACCCTCTTGCTCCTTATATATGAATAAAAGGCTTTGGGATTTTCCTTCACCCTGTTTGCTAAAGATATTTCATGACCCCTTTTAGCCCTCTTAATTCCACATTTCAGATTGCGCCTACAATCCCGATATTCTTTCAAAGTTTCGTCTTTCTTCAGCCGCCTAGACCTTATGTATGCTTCCTTTTTCCTCTTAGCTAGTCTCACAATTTCACCTGTCATCCATGGTTCCCTAATCTTGCCATTTTTACCCCTCATTTCCACATGAACATGTCTCTCCTGCACGCTAATCAACCTCTCTTTAAAAGCCTCCCACATATCAAATGTGGATTTACCTTCAAACAGCTGTTCCCAATCTACATTCCCCAGCTCCTGCCGAATTTTGGTATAGTTGGCCTTCCCCCAATTTAGCACTCTTCCTTTAGGACCACTCTCGTCTTTGTCCATGAGTATTCTAAAACTTACGGAATTGTGATCACTATTCCCAAAGTAGTCCCCTACTGAAACGTCAACCACCTGGCCCGGCTTATTTCCCAACACCAGGTCCAGTATGGCCCCTTCCCGAGTTGGACTATTTACATACTGCTCTAGAAAACCCTCCTGGATGCTCCTTACAAATTCTGCTCCATCTAGACTTCTAACACTCAGTGAATCCCAGTCAATGTTGGGAAAATTAAAATCTCCTATCACCACCACCCTGTTGCTCCTACATCTTTCCATAATCTGTTTACATATTTGTACCTCTATCTCACGCTCGCTGTTGGGAGGCCTGTAGTACAGCCCCAACATTGTTACCGCACTCTTCCTATTTCTGAGTTCTGCCCATATTGCCTCACAGCTCGAGTCCTCCATAGTGCCTTCCTTCAGCACAGCTGTGATATCCTCTTTGACCAGTAATGCAACTCCTCCACCCCTTTTACCTCCCTCTCTATCCCGCCTGAAGCATCGGTATCCTGGGATATTTAGTTGCCAATCATGCCCTTCCCTTAACCAAGTCTCAGTAATAGCAATAACATCATACTCCAAGGTACTAATCCAAGCCCTAAGTTCAAGCACTCAAGCACCCAAGCACTCCCTTCCATGCCAGGCTGTCACGGCCCATTCTGGCGTTAAAATCACCAAGGTTGACAATTTTGTCCTTGGGAGGGGCATTCGCGATGAGTTCACGGAGATCTGTGTAGAACTTATCTTTGTCAGCTGGGTTAGCCTTCAGGATTGGAGCATAAATACTAATGAGGGTTACATGCTGCTGGTCTTGGAGGGGGAGGCGCAGGGACATGATGCGTTCGGAGTGGCTGATTGGCAGGCTTGAATGTTTAATGGCGATAGACTTCTTCACCATGAAGCCGACACTGAAGAGGCGTTATTCACCTTGAGGTCGACCTGACCAATAGAGGGTGTAGCCAGTGTTGTGTTCTGTTAGGCTGCCTTGCTTTGAGAAGGAGATCTCACTCAGGGCCGCTATATCAATGTCTAATCGGGCTAGCTGATGGGCCACCAGGGCTGAGCGTCATTGGGGGCGGCTGTTGTCACCAGATTCGAGCATTGTTCTCACGTTCCAGCAGACGAGTTTCAGAATTTTTCTTCTTTTCCTACCTTTTGAAGCGAGGTTGGGAGTTCGCATTTCCTTCTCTTTCGCAGTTTGACCACATTACAAGATGCCTGTTGACCGCGGCAAGCCAACTGGGTGATAGGGAGATGAGCATTTGTTTCGGTCACATTTTCTAGGCCCTCTCCAATTCAGGAGCAAGCAGTGCTGTCCTTCAAAAAGGCTGCTTGGTCGCTCAGGGTGCTACCGGGTGATGATGTCATTTCTAGGTCATCATCAAAACGAACAATATCCTGAACCGCCTGCATGCAGGATTGCAACTGCGGCTGCTAGTGTCATCTTGCACCTGCTTTATTCGCCCCTTTCCTGTCACTACAAGACTTACTTGTTGAGTTATAGTTGGGGTGGATGGATTTCCTTCTTGCCTGCACAGTGGTGCTTTAAGATGGAGTACAGTTTGCGCTGACTCACCCCACCCTTTAAGCCTGGAGCTCATCTATCATGGCCCAGTGAACTGATCTCCAAGCTGTAGGTTTGGATTCAGAGTTTCCCTCTCCTGGGCGGGTTGCCGACCAAGGCTTGAAGGGACCCTCCTTCCCTTGCTATTTATCCATAGCTGGTATCCCAACAACCGTAGTCCACACAATATGGCGTGGCATGCATTTCATCAAGTGGATCACTTGGGCCGCTTGGAATAGGAACGTACGAACATATGAATTAGGAGCAGAAGCAGGCCATTTGGCCCCTTGACCCTGCTCCACCATTTCATAAGATCATGGCTGATCTGTTTGTGTCTCAAATTCCACACTCCCATCTGCCCCCAATAACCTTTGATTACCTTGCCTAACAAGAACCTAGCTACCTCCGCCTTTAAAATATTCAATGACCCTTCCTCTACCACCTTCTGAGGCAGAGAACTCCAAAGCCACACAACCCTCTGACAGAAAAAAATTGTCCTCATGTCTGTCCTAAAAGGGCTACCCCTAATTTCCTGCCAGTCTGTGGGGTATTTCCTCCCAGTATGTAGGGCATTTCCTCCCAGTCTCTGGGGCATCTCCTCCAAGTCTGTAGGGCTTCCCCTCCGAGTCTGTGGGGCATTTCCTCCCAGTCAGTGGGGCTCCTCCTCCATGTCTGTGGGGCATTTCCTCCCAGTCTGTGGGGCTCCTCCTCCAAGTCTGTGGGGTACTTCCTTCCAGTCTGTGAGGCTTCTCCTCCCAGTCCGTGGGGCTTCTCCTCCCAGTCTGTGGTGCTTCTCCCAGTCTGTGGGGCTTCTCCTCCCAGTCTGTGGTGCTTCTCCCAGTCTGTGGGGCTTCTCCTCCCAGTCTGTGGTGCTTCTCCCAGTCTGTGGGGCTTCTCCTCCCAGTCTGTAGGGCATTTCCTCCCAGTCTGTGGGGCTTCTTCTCCCAGTCTGTGGGGTATTTCCTCCCAGTCTGTCCGGCTTCCCCTCCCCCGGGTTCTGGACTCACCCATAAGAATCATAGAAAGTTTAAGGCACAGAAAGAGACCACTTGGCCCATTGTGTCTGTGGTGGCTGAAAAATGATCCACCTATTCTAATCCCACCTTCCAGCATTTGATCCATAGCCCTGCAGATTACAGCATTTGAGGTGTATATCCAGACTCCTTTTGAATGAGTTGAGGATTTCTGCCTCAACTATCCTTTCAGACGATCACCATCCTCTGGGTGAAAACTTTTTCCTCATCTCCCCTCTAATTTTTCTACCAATCACTTTAAATCTATGCCCCCTCGTCACTGACCTCTCTGCTAAGGTAAATAGACCCTTCACCTCCACTCTATCCAGGCCCCTCACAATTTTGTACATCAATCAGATCTCCCCTCAGCCTTCTCTGTTCCAAGGAGAACAACCCCAGCCTATCCAATCTTTCCTCATAGCTGCATTTTTCCAGTCCTGGCAACATCCTTGTAAATCTCCTCTGTACCCTCTCTAGTGCAATTACATCCTTTCTGTAATGAGGTGACCAGAACTGCACACAGTACTCAAATTGTGGCCTCACTAATGAGTTGTACAGTTCCAGCATAAACTCCCTGTTCTGGTATTCTATACCTTGGCTAATAAAGGAAAGGATTCCATATGCCTTCTTAACCACCTTATCGACTTGTCCTGCTACCTTCAGGGATCTGTGGACATTCACTCCAAAGTTCCTCACTTCCTCTACACTTCTCAGTACTTTCCCATTAATCATGTATTCCTTTGCCTTGTTTGACCTCCCCAAATGCATCAACTCACACTCTCCAGGTTGAATTCCATTTGCCACTTTTCTGCCCATCTGACCAGACCATCAATATCTTCCTGCAGCCTACAGCTATCCTCCTCGCTATCTACCACATGGCCAATCTTTGTGTTGTCTGCAAACTTCTTGATCATTCCCCCTACATTTACGTCCAAATCGTTAATATACTCCACAAAAAGCAGGGGACCCAGTACTGAGTCTTGCGGAACACCACTGGAAACAGCCCTCCAGTCGCTAAAACACCCGTCAACAATTACCCTTTGTTCCTGCCACTGAACCAATTTTGTATCCACCTTGCTGCATTTCCCTGGATCCCATGGGATTTTATTTTTTTAGCCAGTCTGCCATGTGGGACCTCGTCAAAAGCATTGCTAAAATCCATGTGGACCACATCAACTGCACTACCCTCATCTATCTTCCTTGTTCCTTCTTCAAAAAATTTGATCAAGTTGGTCGAACAAGATCCATTTTGACTATCCTTGATTAACCTGTGCCTTCCTAAATGACAATTTATCCTATCTGTCAGCCTAGATTCCAATAATTTGCCCACTACTGAGGTTAGACTGACTGGCCTGTAACTATTAGGTCTATCCATTGCTCCCTTTTTAAACAGAGGTACAACATTAGCAATTCTCCAATCCTCCGGCACTACACCTGTATCCAGTGAGGACTGGAAAATGATGGTCAGATCCTTTCCTATTTCCTCTCTTGCTTCTTTTAACAGCCTAGGATACATTGCATCTGGCCCTAGTGATTTATCCACTTTCAAGGATGCTAATCCCATTAATACTTCCTCTCTCCCTATGTTTATCACTTCCAATATCTGCATCCTCCCCCTCTTTTGTGAAGACAGACGCAAAGTATTCATTAAGAACCATACCAATATCTTCCGCTCCTACACCTGTTACCTTTTTGGTCTTTTATGGGCCCTAATCTCTCCTTAGTTATCCTCTTACTCCTAATGTATTGATAAAACATCTTTGGGTTCACATTGATTTTGCTCGCTAATATTCTTTCATGCCCTCTCTTTGCTTTCCTAATTTCCTTTTTGATTTTACCCCTCCACTGTCTATACTCCTCTCGGCTTTCTGTTGTCTTGAGTTCTCGGTGTCGGACATAAGCTTTCCTTTTCTACCTTATCTTACCCTGTAGACTCCTCGACATCCACAAAGTTCTAGATTTGGCCACCTCACCCTTTATCTTTGTGGGAACAGGTTTACTCTGAACCCCTTGAATCTCCCCTTTGAATGCCTCCCACTGTTCTGACACTGAATTACCCTCAAGTAGCTGTTTCCAGTCCACTTTTGCTAAATCACTCCTCAGTTTAGTAAAATTGGCCTTGCCCCAATTGAGATCTCTAACTCCTGTTCTATCTCTGTCCTTTTCCATCATTATGTTAAAACTGATTGAATTATGATCACTACCACCAAAATGCTCTCCCACTGCCACTCCTTCCACCTGCCCATCTCCATATCTTAAAACTAAGTCTAAAACTGTGCCCTCTCTTGTTGGACTTGCTACATACTGCTACTTGCTACATAAAGTTCTCCTGAATGAACCTCAAGAATTCTGCTCCCTCAATTCCTTTCACACTAAAACTTTCCCAGTTAATATTGGCGTAGTTAAAATCCCCGACTATTACTGTCCTTTTGTGCTTGCACTTCTCAGAGATTTCCCTACATATCTGCTCTTCTAGCTCCCTCTGACTGTTTGGGGGGGTCTATAGTACACTCCCAGCAGTGTGATTGCCCCTTTTTTGTTCCTTAGCTCAATCCATATGGCCTCATTTGATGAACCTTCCAACGTATCATCCCTCATCATAGCTGTAATAGTTTCCTTGACTAAAACTGCCACTCCCTCTCCTTTCTTATCCACCTCCCATTGCATCTGAAAACCCTGTAACCAGGAACGTTGAGCTGCCATTCCTATCCCTCCTTTAGCCATGTTTCTGTAATAGCTGTGATATCATACTGCCACGTGTCTGTCTGTGCCCTCAGCTCATCTGCTTTATTTGCTAATACTCCTTGCATTGAAATAGATCCCCTCGAGCACTGCCAAACTCTTTTGTTAAATTTTCCTCTGTCTTCCACACTCATCCATTAATTTTCTGGCTTCCATTTTAATTTCTGGTTTTGTCCCAACTGAGTCTACCCTCAGGTCCCCATCTCGCTGCCGATCCAGTTTAAACCCTACTAACAGCACTAGTAAAACGTCCTGCAAGGAACTCAGTCCCGGCTCTGTTCAGCTGCAACCTGTCCAGCCTGTACAGGTCCCTTCTCCCCCAGAGCCGGTCCCAATATCCCAGGAATCTGAAGCCCTCCCTCCTGCACCATCTTTCCAGCCACACATTCATCTGTCTTATCCTTCTATTTCTATACTCACTTGCGCGTGGCATTGGGAGTAATCTGGAGATTACTACTTTTGAGGTCCTGCTCGCTAATTTCTTACCTCGCTCCCTAAATTCTGACTGTAAGACCATATCCCTCTTTCTACGTATGTCATTGGTGCCGATGTGGACCACGACTGCTGGCTGTTCACCCTCCCCCTTCAGGATGCTCTGCAGCCGCTCAGTGATATCCTTGACCCTGGTACCAGGGAGGCAACACACCATCCTGGATTCTGTGGCCTGTCTGTTCCCCTGACTATTGAATCACCTATCACTGTGGCTCTTCCAGTCTTCCCTGTACCTCCCCTGTACAGCTGAGCCACCCGTGGTGCCATGGACTTGACTCTGGCTGCACTTCCCAGGTGAAGCATCACTTTCCTCAGTATTCAGAACTGAATACCTGTTGGAGAGTGAGATGCACTCAGGGGTCTCCTGCACTACCTGCCTGATTCTTTTTGACTGTCTGGTGGTCACACATTTCCTCTCTCCCTGCATACTCTTAAGCTGTGGGATGACCACATCTATAAACGTGCTATCCACGTAGCTCTGATCCTCATGAATGCACCGCAGTGTCGCCAGCTGCCGCTCAAGGTCCAACACCCGGAGCTCAAGCTGCTTCAGTTGATGACACTTCCTGCACAAATGGTTCTCCAGGATACGGAAAGCATCCTGGAGCTCCCACAGAGCACAGGAGGTGCACTCGCGAGGTTGAAGCATTCCTTTATTTATTACTTGACCCTTTGCTACTGCTAAAAAAAGAAACCTTACCAATACTACAACAGCTTAGATTTATTAATAAAACTTTACTAGTACTGATAAATCCTACTAAAAATCAATACAGTTTACTAGTTAAAATAAATCTTACTCAAAAAAATACCATCTACTCACTTGTTCCTCATTATTAAGCTATTAACACACGCACCCTAACAGTAGTGTACTAACCCAGCTATTTAGAGTTATTCCCTCACAGCAGTTACTCACCAACCAATCACCTTGCAGCTTTCCTGTGACGTCACTGCTCACTTTGTTTACAAACTCTGGCGCGCCTGGATTCCTCTCCGCTGCTTTCCTGGAAGGTAATTGCTCTAGACCGCGATCGTCGGGCTCTATTTATTCACTCCCCGCTCTGTGTTCTCCCTGCAGGTCTGCTCCTCTCCGCTGCTCTCCCGGAAGGTAAGTGGAAATATCCTTTCCACATCCACCTTGTCAAGACCATTCAGGATCTTATAAACTTCAATCAAGTCTCTCCTCACTCTTCTAAACTCCAGTGAAAACAAGCCCAATCTGTCCAACCTTTCCTTATAAGACAACCCGCTCATTCCAGGTATCAATCTAGTAAACCTCCTCTGAACCGCCTCCAACGCATTCACATCCTTCCTTAAATAAGGAGACCAAAACTGCACATAGTATTGAAGATGTGGTCTCACCAATGCCCTGTATAACTGAAGCATAACATCCTTACTTTTATTTTCAATTCCTCTCATAATAAAGAATATTATTCCATTAGCCTTTTTGTTTTTGCTGTACCTGCATACTAACATTTTGTGACTCATGCACTAGAACGCCTAGATCCCTCTGTACCTCAGAATTCTGCAGTTGTTCTCCGTTTAAGTAATACTCTGCTTTTTTATTCTTCCTGCCAAAGTGAACAACTTCACATTTTCCCACATTATACTCCATCTGCCAGATTTTTTCCATTCACTCAACCTATCTATATTGGTCTGCAACCTCTAATATCCTCTTCACAACATACTTTTCTACCTATCTTTGTGTCATCTGAAAATTTAGCTACCATGCCATTGCTCCCCTCATCTAAGTCATTGATATAAATTGTAAAAAGTTGAGGCCCCAGCAGAGACCCCTGTGGGACTCCACTCATCACATCCTGCCAATCAGGAAAGGACCCATTTATGCATACTCTCTGTTTTCTGCCAGCCAGTCAATCTTTTATCCATGTTACCCCCTATCTTTCTGCCCTGGCTGTTATCTTTATCAGGAAAGACATCCGTCCAAGTGGTGTCATGTTGATCATTTCTCCCCTCACTATGTTTTTTAGTAGTTGGCAGGAAAAAAGACAGAGGCGCAAGGGGAGAGCCAACTGTGCAACAGCCCCAACAAACAAATTTCTCTGCAGCACCTGTGGAAGAGCCTGTCACTCCAGAATTGGCCTTTATAGCCACTCCAGGCGCTGCTTCACAAACCACTGACCACCTCCAGGCGCGTATCCATTGTCTCTCGAGATAAGGAGGCCCAAAAGAATGTTTCACCTATCAGCTGAGACGGTGTGCTGGGGTGTGGCGCTTGGTGCCAGCACTGAGAGTTGGGTGTAAATGAGGATCAATGATTGCAGTCCATCTCTCTCTCTCTGCCCTCTCCATAGGTGCAGTTGACTGAAAATACAAGGGTACTACCTCTATCTGAACACCCCATACACCCCTGTGTATATGTAGTAAACCATGTGTATATGCAGTATTATACAATCTGCCTTGTGTACATGCAGTATTATAGAATTTACCCTGTATATATGAAGTATTATACAATCTACCCTGTGTACATGCAGTATTATAGAGTGTCCCCTGTGTATATGCAGTATTATACAATCTACCCTTTGTATATGACATAATATAGAATCTACCCTGTGTACATGCAGTGTTATAAAATCTACCCTGTGTGTGAAGTATTATACAATCTACTCTGTGTACACGCAGTATTATAGAATCTAATCTGTGTATATGAGGTATTATAAAATCTACCCTGTGTACATGCAGTATTATAGAATCTAATCTGTGTATATGAGGTATTATAAAATCTACCCTGTGTACATGCAGTATTATAGAATCTAATCTGTGTACACGCAGTATTATAGAATCTAATCTGTGTATATGAGGTATTATAAAATCTACCCTGTGTACATGCAGTATTATAGAATCTAATCTGTGTATATGAGGTATTATAAAATCTACCCTGTGTACACGCAGTCTTATAGAATCTAATCTGTGTGCATGCAGTATTATGGAATCTACCCTGTGTATATGAGGTATTATAAAATCTACCCTGTGTACATGCAGCATTATAGAATCTAATCTGTGTATATGAGGTATTATAAAATCTACCCTGTGTACATGCAGTATTATAGAATCTAATCTGTGTACATGCAGTATTATAGAATCTACTCTGTGTACACGCAGTCTTATAGAATCTAATCTGTGTGCATGCAGTATTATGGAATCTACCCTGTGTATATGAAGTATTATAGAATTTACCCTGTGCACATGCAGTGTTATAAAATCTACCCTGTGTATACACAGTATTATAGAATCTACCCTGTGTACATGCAGTATTATAAAATCTACCCTGTATACACGCAGTATTATAAAACCTACAACAACAACAAGAAATGCTGGAATCACTCAGCAGGTCTGGCAGCATCTGTGGAAAGAGAAGCAGAGTTAACGTTTCGGGTCAGTGACCCTCCTTCGGAACTGACAAATATTAGAAAAGTCACAGATTATAAACAAGTGAGGTGGGGGTTGGGCAAGAGATAACAAAGGAGAAGGTGCAGATTGGACCAGGCCACATAGCTGACCAAAAGGTCACGGAGCAAAGGCAAACAATATGTTAATGGTGTGTTGAAAGACAAAGCATTAGTACAGATTAGGTGTGAATATACTGAATATTGAACAGCAGCAAGTGCAAACCTGAAGAAAAACAACCTGAAAAAAACAGTGGGTAAGCAAACTGAACAAACTAAGATGAAATGAAATAAATGCAAAAAATGTAAAAAGGAATGCAAAAAAAAGGAAGAAATAATAACTAAAAATGAAAGTAAAGTGGGGGGCTATCATGCTCTGAAATTATTGAACTCAATGTTCAGTCCGGCAGGCTGTAGTGTGCCTAATCGGTAGATGAGATGCTGTTCCTCGAGCTTGCGTTGATGTTCACTGGAACACTGCAGCAATCCCAGGACAGAGATGTGAGCATGAGAGCAGGGGGGAGTGTTGAAATGGCAAGCAACCGGAAGCTCAGGGTCCTGCTTGCGGACTGAGCGGAGATGTTCCGCAAAGCGGTCACCCAGTCTGCGCTTGGTCTCCCCAATGTAGAGGAGACCACACTGTGAGCAGCGAATACAGTATACTACATTGAAAGAAGTACAAGTAAATCGCTGCTTCACCTGAAAGGAGTGTTTGGGGCCTGGGATAGTGAGGAGAGAGGAGGTAAATGGGCAGGTATTACACCTCCTGCGATTGCAAGGGAAGGTGCCCTGGGACGGGGACGAGGTGGTGGGGGTAATGGAGGAGTGGACCAGGGTGTCGCGGAGGGAATGATCCCTTCGGAATGCTGACAGGGGAAGGGAGGGGAAGATGCGACTGGTAGTGGCATCACGCTGGAGGTGGCGAAAATGGCGGAGGATGATCCTTTGGATATGGAGGCTGGTGGGATGAAAAGTGAGGACAAGGGGAACCCTGTCACGGTTCTGGGAGGGAGGGGAAGGGGTGAGGGTAGAGGTGCGGGGAATGGGTCGGACACGGTTGAGGGCCCTGTCAACCACAGTGGGGGGAAATCCTCGGTTGAGGAAAAAGGAGGTCATATCAGAAGCACCGTCATGGAAGGTAGCATCATCAGAGCAGATGCGTCGGAGACGGAGAAACTGGGAGAATGGAATGGAGTCCTTACAGGAGGTAGGGTGTGAAGAAGTGTAGTCGAGGTAGCTGTGGGAGTCAGTGGGCTTATAATGGATATTGGTAGACAACCTATCCCCAGAGATGGAGACAGAGAAGTCGAGGAAGGGAAGGGAAGTGTCAGAGATGGACCATGTAAAGGTGAGAGAAGGGTGGAAATTGGAATAGAATCTACTCTGTGCACACGCAGTATTATAAAACCTGCCATGTGTATATGAAGTATTATAGAATTACCCTATGTACATGCAGTATTATAAAATCTACCCTGCATACACGCAGTATTATAAAATCTACCCTGCGTACATACAGTATTATAGAATCTACTCTGTGTACACGCAGTATTATAAAACCTGCCATGTGTATATGAAGTATTATAGAATTACCCTATGTACATGCAGTATTATAAAATCTACCCTGCATACACGCAGTATTATAAAATCTACCCTGCGTACATACAGTATTATAGAATCTACTCTGTGTACACACAGTATTATAAAACCTGCCATGTGCATATGAAGTATTATAAAATCTACTCTGTGTACACGCAGTATTATAAAACCTACCCTGTGTATATGAAGTATTATAGAATCTACTCTGTGTACATGCAGTATTATAAAATCTACCCTGTGTATATGAAGTATGAAAGAATCTACTCTGTGTACACGCAGTATTATAAAATCTACCGTGTATATGAAGTATTATAAAACCTACACTGTGTACATGTAGTATTATAAAACCTACCTTGTGTATATGAAGTATTATAGAAACTACACTGTGTACATGCAGTATTATAAAATCTACCCTGTGTATATGAAGTATTATAAAATCTACCCTGCGTACATGCAGTATTATAGAATCTACTCTGCGTACATGCAGTATTATAGAATCTACTCTGTGTACACGCAGCATTATACTTTTATTATGGGAAGGAGAACAATTGATAGACACATTTAGCAGCCCAAAATCCAGCATTAAAGGAGAGTGGTGAAGGGATTGCCACAGGCAGCAGCAGACATACTTTAGAATGAGGCATCAACTTGGTGAAGCTACTGCACAGAAGTGAATAGCAAAAGCACTTTGCTAAAAACACAGGCTAGCGGTCCCAAAATCAATGGATCAGATGAAAGCTCTGTAGTCTTTTCACATAAGTTGAGATCAGTGTTGGGAGTAACCAGGTGTGTAACTGGAGGTGGAGGATCCATTAATATCTCCATCATCAACATAGGGAAACCCAGCACCTGAATGCAAGGAACAAGGCAGAAATGTTTGCAAATGTCTTCATCCAAAAGTGATCCTTCTTGGTCTCCTCCTGAGGTTCCCACCATCACAGATACCTGTATCCACCCATTGTCCCCCACCTGCTCCTGTCCTGCTCTGTGCTGACCTTTACCTCCCCAGTTTAAATTAACCTTTTCTTTTGCATCCAGGTATACCTAGGATCAAAGGACCCTGAGGCTGGAGGTGACCTTCAACAGAGCACGACAGAAAAGTGTTTCCCTCACAAACATGAAGGGAGGCCTCGGGAGGAAGAGGTAATTATCTTCTGGTTTTCTTTGCTTGTTGACTCAATTGCAGATTAATTAAACTTGTATCGAACCTTGGTTAGACCGCACTTGGAGTCCTGTGCTCAGTTCTGGCCTTCATATTAAAAAAGGGACATAGAGGCACTGGAGAAGGTGCAAAAAAACATTCACAAGGATAATACCAGAAATGAGAGGTTATAACTATCAGGAAAGGTTGAACAGACTGGGGCTCTTTTTACTAGAAAAGAGAAAGCTGAGGGGTAAGCAGGGTGACCTGTCTTTATGAAGGGGTTTGGGCAGGTAGACATCAGAAAAATGTTTCTCTTTGTGGGGGAAACCAGAACTAGGATCATTAATATGAAATAGTCAAAAATAAATTCATTAGGGAATTCAGGAGAAACTTCTGACCCCAGAGAGTGGTGAGAATGTGTAACACATAACCACAGGGAGTGGTTGAGGTGAATAGTATGGATGCATTTTAGGGGAGGGGTTGACTGAGAGATTGAAAACTTTGAGGAGAAAGAGGCACGAGCGGACACACTAGCATTACAGAAATGGAGATATGATCAGAGAATCAGAGCACAGTGCTCCCCTGTTCTTCTCTTCTCTTTTCTCTGATTGGTGGTGCATTTATTCCACTGTCATTGCTCTGGGTTCTTTCTGCAATGAAGGCCTCTTATGTAGATAGGACTTTAGCCTGACTAGGGGAGCCGAATGGGGGATTATCAATCCAGTCCCACTAGATGTCAACCCAGTATTAGAGGCCAAAGGTTCCAGACTCTGTTAGGGCTGTCTGTATTTGACTGTCTTCCAAACTAGAACTAGCAGAGTTCCTGGGATCGGAAAATCTCCTCTTTCATCTCTCATACTCTCACCTTCTCTCGCTCACACCGCCACTGCTTTTCTACAGCTCAACACCCCCCATTCCCCCACCACCCACCACTCCCCTGCCAACCTGAAACAGTCCCAGCTTGACCTCAGCTTTATTCCCTCTGGTTGGGATTTGAATTGGTGTCTGTGGTTGGCTTGTGGAGATGGAAGTGTGTAAGCGAGCAGTATAGTGAGGGAGCACTCCCTTACAGGATTTGTGTGAAGTGGTTGATGTGACGTGACTGGGGAAATTCAACCCAGCTGTGCACCAGAAAGGCAGAGGAACCAGCACATTACCTCATCGATCCAGTCAGACAAAAGATCCCAGTCAGGGACTGATCAGGAAGTTAAACAGGAATGCATGTGTTAGACTCATTAGCAACCAGTTTCATTCTGTCCCCAAACAACTGCTGCAAAACATTCAGCAGATGGGCAATTATACACACCTACACAGATATATACACATGACATCACACATATCCACAGAGATATACATGTAAAATAACACACAGAAAACACAGAAATATACACATGAAATAACACATATCCACAGAAATATGCACGTGATATCACACACACATAAACACAGAAATATATACGTGAAATCACACATATAAACACAGAAATATACACGTGAAATCACACACACATAAACACAGAAATATATACATGAAATCACACATATAAACACAGAAACATGCACGTGAAATCACACACACATAAACACAGAAATATATACGTGAAATCACACATATAAACACAGAAATATACACGTAAAATCACACACACATAAACACAGAAATATATACATGAAATCACACATATAAACATAGAAACATGCACGTGAAATCACACACACATAAACACAGAAATATAAACGTGAAATCACACATATAAACACAGAAATATATACGTGAAATCACACATATAAACATAGAAACATGCACGTGAAATCACACACACATAAACACAGAAATATAAACGTGAAATCACACATATAAACACAGAAATATATACGTGAAATCACACATATAAACACAGAAATATATACGTGAAATCAAACATATCCACAGAAGTATACACATCAAATCACACACACATAAACACAGAACTATATATGTGAGATCACACATACCCACAGAAATATACATGTAATATCACACACACATAAACACAGAAATATACATGTGAAATCACACATATCCACAGAAATATACACGTCAAATCACACACATTAAAACACAGAAATATATGTGTGAAAACACACATATCCACAGAAATATACACGTGAAATCACACACACATATCCACAGGAATATACACGTGAAATCGTGCACACATAAACACAGAAATATACACATGAAATCACACGTACATAAACACAGAAATATACACATGAAATCACACATATCCACAGAAATATACACGTGAAATAACACATATCCACAGAAATATACACGTGAAATCACACACACATAAACACAGAAATATATATGTGAAATCACACGTATCCACAGAAATATACACATGAAATCACACACAAACACAGAAATATACACACGAAATCACACATATCCACAGAAATATACACATGAACTCACACACACATATGAAGTGGATTATAATCCGCGCTCCCATTTGGGACAATCCTGGATCAGGCACACTCCCTAGATGATCACTCTAACTTAAGATTGAGAAAGACCGATCTCACAGACACTCGAATGGATCTGAAGAACTGATCTAACTCTCCCCAATAGAAAGGAACCAGCAGAGAATATTACTGTTGTCCAGATAGCCTTTTTAACAGGTTTTAACCAGATTATAACAAACCGGATATTATAAGGGTCCAGGCATCTATCCTTAATAATGCACCTCTCCACTGAAAATTGTTTTTTTTATTCGTTCATGGGATGTGGGTGTCACTGACTAGACCAGCATTTATTGCCCATCCCTAATTGCCCTTGAGAAGTTGGTGGTGAGCTGCCTTCTTGAACCGCTGCAGTCCTTTTGGGGTAGGTACACCCACAGTGCTGTTAGGAAGGGAGTTCCAGGATTTTGACCCAGCGACAGGGAAGGAATGGTGAGATACTTCCAAGTCAGGATGGTGTGAAGCTTGGAGGGGAAATTGCAGCTGATGTTGTCGCCATGCATCTGCTGTCCTTGTCCTTCTAGTTGGTAGAGGTTGCGGGTTTAGAAGGTGCTGTATAAGGAGCCTTGGTGAGTTGCTGCAGTGCATCATGTAGATGGTACACACTGCTGTCACTATGGGTCAGTGGTGGAGGGAGTGAATGTTGAGGGTGGTGCATGGGATGCCAGTCAAGTGGGCTGCTTTGTCCTGGATGCTGTTGAGCTTCTTGAGTGTTGTTGGAGCTGCACCCATCCAGGCAAGACAGTATTCCATCACACTCCTGACTTGTGCCTTGTAGATGGTGGACAGGCTTTGGGGAGTCAGGAGGTGAATTACTCTGCAGGATTCCTAGCCTCTGACCTGCTCTTGTAGCCACGGTATTTATATGGCTACTCCAGTTCAGTTTCTGGTCAATGGTAGCCCCTAGGATGTTGATAGTGGGGGATTCAGTGATGGTAATGCCATTGGATGTCAAGGGGAGATGGTTAGATTCTCTCTTGTTGGAGATGGTCATTGCCTGGCACTTGTGTTGTACGAATGTTACTTGCCATTTATCAGCCCAAGCCTGGATGTTGTCCTTGCTGCATCTGGACACAGACTGCTTCAGTATCTGAGGAGCTGCGAATGGTGCTGAACATTGTGCAATCATCAGCGAACATCCCCACTTCTGACCTTATGATGGAGGGAAGCAGCTGAAGATGGTTGGGCCTAGGACACTACCCTGAGGAACTCCTGCATTGATGTCTTGGGACTGAGATGATTGACCTCCAACAACCACAATCATCTTCCTTTGCGCTAGGTATGACTCCAACCAGCGGAGAGTTTAGCCCCTGAATCCCATTGACTCCAGTTTTGCTAAGGCTCCTCGATGCCATACTCGGTCAAATGCTGCCTTGATGTCAAGGGCAGTCACTCTCACCTCACCTCTTGAGTTCAGCTGTTTTGTCCATGTTTGAACCAAGGCTGTAATGAGGTCAGGAGCTGAGTGGCCCTGGCAGAACCCAAACTGATCATCACTGAGCAGATTATTGCTAAGCAAGTGCCGCTTGATGTCACTGTTGATGACACCTTCCATCACTTTACTGATGATTGAGAGTAGGCTGATGGGGCGGTAATTGGCTGGGTTGGATTTGTCCTGCTTTTTGTGTACAGGACATACCTGGGCATTTTTCCACATTGCAGGGTAGATGCCAGTGTTGTAGCTGTACTGGAACAACTTGGCTAGGAGTGCGGCAGGTTCTGGAGCACAGGTCTTCACTACTATTGCCGGAATGTTGTCAGGGCCCATAGCCTTTGCAGTATCCAGTGTCTTCAGCCATTTCTTGATATCATGTGGAGTCAATTGGATTGGCTGAAGCCTGGCATCTGTGATGCTGGGAACCTCAGGAGGAGGCCGAGATGGATCATCAATTTGGCACTTCTGGCTGAAGATTGTTGCAAATGCTTCAGCCTTGTCTTTTGCACTGATGTGCTGGGCTCCCCCATCATTGAGGATGGGGATATTTGTGGAGCCTCCTCCTCCAGTTAGTTGTTTAATTGTCCACCACCATTCACAATATGGCAGGACTGCAGAGCTTAGATCTGATCCGTTAGTTGTGGGATCGCTTAACCCTGTCGCATGCTGCTTCCACTGTTTGGCATGCAAGTAGTCCTGTGTTGTAGCTTCACCAGGTTGACACCTCATTTTGAGGTATGCCTGGTGCTGCTCCTGGCAAGCCCTCCTGCTCCTCTTTGAACTAGGGTTGATCACCCGGCTTGATGGTAATGGTAGAGTGGGGGATATGCCGGGCCATGAGGTTACAGATTGTGCTCGAGTACAATTCTGCTGCTGTTGATGGCCCACAGCGCCTCATGGATGCCCAGTTTTGAGTTGCTATATCTGTTCGAAATCTATCCGATTTAGCATGGGGGTCATGCCACACAACACGATGGAGGGTGTTCTCCACAAGGAATGTGTGGTGGTCACTTCTACCAATACTGTCATGGACAGATACATCTGCGACAGGCAGATTGTTAACGACGAGGTCAAGTAGGTTTTTTCCCCTTGTTGGTTCCCTCACCATCTGCCGCAGACTCAGTCTAGCAGCTATGTCCTTTAGGACTCGGCCAGCTCGGTCAGTAGTGATGCTACCGAGCTGCTCTCTGTGTCTCTCTTTGTCTCCCTGTCTCTCTCTCTCTCTGATGTTGTATATAAAAGGGAATTATATGCACACACTGATAAGATGTGTCACACTGGCACTGTGAACACTCCTGAGGTGGGCGGATGAGACAGTCACTGTTCCTTCTCTCGATAAAGTTCAGGTATGATGGTGCATTTATCCAATTGCCTCTTGAAGGTAACTATTGAGTCTGTATCCACCATCCTATCAGGCAGTGCATTCCAACTCCTAACCAATCAATGCAGAAAAAAGTTGTTCCTCATGCCCCTCTGATCCTTTTGCCAATCGCCTTTAATTTGTGCCCTCTGGTTATCAGCCCTTCAGACATTGGAAACCGTTCCTCTTTATTGACTCTATTTAAACCCTTCATCATTTTGAACACATCGATCAAATCTCCTCTTCAGCTTCTCTGCTTCAGTTCTGAATCGCTGGACGGATGGAAATAGCCAGTCACCGTCTGAAAATCCATTGTCTGAATGTGGGATCATTCTGTAACTGGTTGTTGAGAATGGGAAGGATAGGACACCAGTTACTGTTATCTATGATTCTCTACTCTGACAATGCAGGAGGAAACAGAAAAACATAGAGTCTGGAGAGTGTGAGAGCAGATCATTTGTATTTTCACCCCAATGAAAGATATTTCTTTGTGCGATCAATATAGCATAACATGAACTATTGGTTTAACACAGTCACTGCTGTGATTGGCTCTTGCTGTGGAATCTGGTTAACAGACTCCTCGGAGTGCTGGACTCAGTGTTGGATCGTTACTGAGCTGAGAACCTACAAATACCCACTGAGAATCTGCAGCACACAGGCTGAGCAGAGGGGAAAACCTGTCCTGGGTGATCTACATTTGGTGAAGGGTTTGTCGTGTGAACGTGCGGATGTGAACTATGTGTAAGAGAGAGTGTATGAAAGCAGCAGGCTGGCGGACCAGATAGAAACATTTGGCAGGCCGGATTCTGGCCTGCAGGCTGTATGTTGGAAATCCTGGCATAACTCTACCCCTGCCTCAACCCATTTTCTGAAACCCTCATTCATGCCTTGGTTGCCTCTAGATCTAACTCTTTCTTTGTTCTCCTGGTCAGTCTCCAATTGTCCACAAACTTGAGCTCATCAAATATTCTGCTACCTGTTTCCTAACTCGTACCAAGTCCCATTCACCCATTGCCCCTATGCTCGCTGACCTACACTAGCACCCCGTCTGGCAATGCCTCGATTTTTAAAATTCTCATTCCTCCATGTCCTCACCCCCTCCCTATCTCTGTAAACTCCTCCAGTCCTACCTTTTGAGTTCAGTGCCCCTCTCTAATTCTAGCCTTTTGAGCTTCCTTGATTTCCATTGCCCCACCATTGGTGGCCATGCTTTCAGCTGCCTAGGCCTGAAGCTCTGGAATTCTCTCCCAAAACTTCTCCTCCTCTCTCCCTCTCTCTCCTCCTTTAATGTGCTTCTTAAAACTACCTCTTTGGTCAAGCATGTCCTAATATTTCTTTATGTGGCTTGGTGTCAGATTTTATCAGGTAATGCTCCTCAGAGCCACTTTAGGATGCTTTCCTATGTTAAAGACACTGTATAAAACATTAATGTGGCCCCAGCTGGAGAACTGTGTTCAATTCTGGGCATCACACTATGTGAAGGATGTAGAAGCTTTGGAGAGAATACAGAAGAGATTTATTCGAATGGCTCCAGGCATGAGGGATTACAGGTATGGGGAGAGACTGGAGAAGATGCCGTTCTCCGTAGTGGAGAGAAGGCTAAGAGGAGATTTGATCGAGGTGTTCAAAATGATGAAGGGTTTAAATAGAGTCAATAAAGAGAAGCGGTTTCTAATGTTTGAAGGGCTGATAACCAGAGGGCACAAATTAAAGGCGATTGGCAAAAGGATCAGAGGTGACATGAGCAACAATGTTTTTCTGCATTGATTGGTTAGGAGTTGGAATGCACTGCCTGATAGGATGATGGATACAGATTCAATAGTTACCTTCAAGAGGCAATGGATAATTACTTCAAGGAGAAAAAATTGTAGGGGTGTGGGGAAAGAGTGGGGAAGTGGGACTAAGTGGATTGCTGTTTGAAAGAGCTGGCACAGACTCGATGGGCTAAATGGCCTCCTTCTGTGTTATACTATTCTATGATTCCACATAGTTGTTGTGTCAATTTGTGCTCAAGTCTCAGGGGTGGGAGACTCTCCTGACTCAGAGGTTGCGGGGGTGGAGGGGGGGTGGATGGGGGGGGGGTGCGGTGGTGGCAGTGAGTGCTACCACTGAGCCATGGCTGAAGGGTGTGGATTTTGTGTGTGGAAGCCCTCTGCAGCTGTGATTTACAAGGTGTGATCTTCTCCTTCTGTCTAGGGCCATTCCTGGAGCATTTCCATGCTCAGCAGTAAGGATCCTCCGCCAGAGACTCAGGCGACCATAGCTTCAACGAGGGGCCATGAGACTACAGACAGTACAACGGCTGACCAGGACCTGAGCGTGAGCCACATGACCGCTCAATACAACAGGGAGTGCATGCAGGTAGGAGCTGTAACCGTGACTGGTGTGCTGGATAGAGCAAGTGTCGGCAGTCCTAGGCATGATCAGGTTGGGACATCAGTGGTGTCAGGGTCTTGTGGCTGTTAATGTTGCACCGAGCCCAGCGATCACATTTTCAGTCAGCCGGCCTGCTCAATCAAGCAAGGAAAAATGGTGTCCAGTGAATGGCCACATTCAGCAGATTTCAACCCCTCCCTCAGGCCCCCTGTGTATGCTGCCATAGAAACATAGAAAATAGGAGCAGGAGTAGGCCTTTCGGCCCTTCGAGCCTGCTCCGCCATTCATTATGATCATGGCTGATCATCCAACTCAGTAACCTGTTCCCACTATCCCCCCATACCCTTTGATCCCTTTAGACCCAAGAGCTATATCTAACTCCTTCTTGAAAACATACAATGTTTTGGCCTCAACTGCTTTCTGTGGTAGTGAATTCCACAGGCTCACCACTCTCTGGGTGAAGAAATTTCTCCTCATCTCAGTCCTGAATGGTTTACCCCGTATCCTTAGACTATGAGCCCTGGTTCTAGACTCCCCCACCATCGGGAACATCCTTCCTGCATCTACCCTGTCAAGTCCTGTTAGAATTTTATAAGTTTCTATGAGATCTCCACTCACTCTTCTGAACTCCAGTGAATCTAATCCTAACTGACTCAATCTCTCCTCATACGTCAGTCCCGCCATCCCAGGAATCAGTCTGGTAAACCTTCACTGCACTCCCTCTATAGCAAGAACATCCTTCCTCAGATAAGGAGACCAAAACTGCACACAATATTCCAGGTGTGGTCTCACCATAGCCCTGTATAATTGCAGCAAGACATTCCTGCTCCTGTACTCGAATCCTCTCGCTATGAAGGCCAACATACCATTTGCCTTTTTCACCACCTGTTGCACCTGCATTAGATCCAAGGAAGAGGCATATAAATCACCTTCAGCGACTGATGTACGAGAACACCCAGGTCTCGCTGCATATTCCCCTCTCTCAGTTTATAGCCGTTCAGATCATAATCTGCCTTCCTGTTTTTGCTACCAAAGTGGATAACCTCACATTTATCCACATTATACTGCATCTGCCATGCATTAGCCCACTCACTCTACTTGTCCAAATCACCCTGAAGCCTCTCTGCGACCTCCTCACAACTCACCCTCCCACCCAGTTTTGTGTCATCTGCAAATTTGGAGATATTACATTTATTTCCCTCATCTAAATCATTAATGTATATTGTGAATAGCTGGGGTCCTAGCACCGATCCCTGCGTAACCCAATAGTCACTGCCTGTCATTCAGAAAAAGACCCATTTATCCCGACTCTTTGTTTCCTGTCTGCCAACCAATTTTCTATCCATCGCGATACACTACCCCCAATCCCATGCGCTTTAAAGTCCAAATAAACCACATCCACTGGCTCCCCCTCATCAACTCTAATAGTTACATTCTCAAAGAATTCTGGTATATTTGTCAAGCATGATTTCCCTTTCGTAAATCAATGCTGACTCTGCCCAATTCTACCACTGTTCTCTCAGTGTTCTGCTATAAAATCTTTGATAATGGACTTGAGAATTTTCCCCACTACCGATGTCAGGCTGACTGGTCTATAATTCCCTGCTTTCTCTCTACCTCCCTTTTTAAATAGTGGGGTTACATTAGCTACTCTCCATTCTGTAGGAACTGTTCCAGAGTCTATAGAATCTTGGAAGATGACCACCAATACATCCACTATTTCTAGGGCCACTTCCTTAAGTACTCTGGAATGTAGATTATCAGGCCCTGGAGATTTATCGGCCATAAATCCCAGCAATTTCCGCAACACCATTTCTCTACTAATACTGATTTCCTTCAGTTCCTCCCTCTCACTAAGCCCTGTGTTCCCCAACATTTCTGGTATGATATTTATGTCCTCCTTTGTGAAGACAGAACCAAAGTATGCATTTAGTTGGTCAGCCATTTCTTTGTTCCCCATAATAAATTCCCCTGTTTCTGACTGTAATGGACCTACATTTGTCTTCACCAATCTTTTTCTCTTCACATACCTATAGAAACTTTTACAGTCAGTTTTTATGTTCCCCACAAGCTTACTCTTGTACTCTATTTTCCCCTTCTTAATCAATCCCTTGGTTCTCCTTTGCTGAATTCTAAACTGCTCCCAATCCTCAGGTCTGTTGTTTCTTCTGGCAAATTTATATGCCTCTTCCTTGGATCTAATGCTATCTCTCATTTCCCTTGTAAGCCATGGTTTGGCTACCTTTCCCGTTTTACTTTTACGCCAGACGGGGATAAACAATTGTTGCAGTTCATCCATGTGCTCTTTAATTGTTTGCCATTGCCTATTCACCGTCATCCCTTTAAGTAACGTTTCCCAATCCATCACAGTCAACTCACGCCTCATACCTTCCTAATTCCTTTATTGAGATTGAGGACCCTAGTATCAGAATCAACTACGTCACGCTCCATCTTGATGAGAAATTCAATCATATTATGGTCGCTCTTCCCCAAGGGGTCTGGCACCACTAGATTGTCAATTATTCCTCTCTCATTACACAATACCCAGTCCAGGATGGCCTGTTCTCCAGTTTGTTCCTCAACATCCAGAAAACCATCCCATATGCACTCCATGACTTCCTCCTCTATGGTATTATGACTAATTTGATTTGCCCAATCTATATGCAGATTAAATTCACCCATAATTACAGATGTTCCTTTATTGCATGCATCTCTAATTTCCTGTTTAATGCCATTCCCAACATCACCATGACAGTCTGGGGGTCTATATACAACCCCCACTAAGGTTTTTTACCCCTTAGTGTTTCTCAGCTTTACCCATACAGATTCCACATCGTCAGAGCTAATATCTTTCCTCAATATTGCGTTAATTTCCTCTTTAACCAGCAATGCAACTCCACCGCCTTTTACTTTTTGTCTGTCCTTCCTAAATACTGAATATCCCTGGATGTTCATTTCCCATCCCTGGTCACCCTGCAGCCATGTCTCCGTAATCCCGACTATATCATACCCGTTTACATCTATTTGCGTGATTAATTCATCCACTTTATTGCGAATGCTCCACGTGTTAAGGCACAAATCCTTGTCTTTTTAACATTTCTTGTCCCCTTCCCACTATTTTTCACTGTGGTCCTGTTTGATTCTGGCCCTTGATTTCTCTGCCTATCACTTTTCTTATTCCTCTTACTGTCTTTTGTTCTTGGCTTTGATCTCCCCTCCTCTGACTCCTTGCAAAGGTTCCCATTTTAGTTTAAACCTTCCCCAAACACTCTAGCAAATACACCCCCTATTGATTAGCTCTCATTTCCCTGGCTTTGTTGCCTTATTATTATGAGCCACCTGTAGTCACCCAGGTCACCCACGTCAACCTGGCATTGGGACAATTGCTTATGTAAATTGAGAGCCTAATACCTGATTCAGGCCCCTTACCCTGCCCGCACCCCTCCCGCCCCCCCCCCCCCCCCCCACCCCACCCTGGACCCTGGCTGAGGTGCTGGATGAGAAAACACCAGGAGAATAACTAGACTGTAAGAGAATTTGAACTCCTTGAAACTGGCCCTTTGTAATTGTTCTGAAAATGCTTCTTTTAAATATTTTTTGAGGTTCATATTTTAGAATCATGGACATTGACTTATTTGGGAAAAGTAAAAAGACTCAATGGATGTTTTTTCTAAGGGTCTTGTTTGAAAACAGCCTTTATTGGAAGTCATGTGCCTTAAGCTCAATAAACAGCAGAAACCCTGGTGACTTGGGGAAGATATTTACAAGAGAAGTGATATGTCAAGATTTATGTTGGTCAGGAGGTCACTTTTGGGATATTATTTTGACTTTCTGGTTGGGGTGTGGACTGCTTTGAGTTAGTTGGAGGTCAACCTGCCACGAGAGAAACGTCCAGCTCATCTCTTTCCTCCTGTCTCTGTGAAACCCTGCAAAGATCCAGTGTGTGGAAGCTAAAACCCCTGATGCTGCATTTCTTCTGAGAAGCTGGAAAAACCTGCCAGATTAATTCTCGACGCCGCCTGAAAAGAACTGCTCCAGAAAAGACCCCAGTTCCCCATCTACGTGCTCTCGGACGCAAGACCATATGCCGTTTTTGAACACAACATATCTTATCCGTTTTCTTCAAGAAATAACAAGTATTTGGCCAAAGTATTCCTTTCCGTCTTTTTTTTTGGAAAAGAGCTCTGCAGCGAAAATGTCTTAATTTTTTTCTCTTTAACCAGTGTTTGTGTCTGTGTGTGTGTGTTGGGGGTGGGGGGGGGCGTGGGGGGGGGTATTTAAAAAGGGAACTTTCATATTTCAATCTGTGTGTTAATGCTTTGCTTCTTTAATGGATAAGTCTAGTTTTATAATAAACTGATAATTTTGTTGTTTATTAAAGAAACCAAGTTGCTGTATTTTATTCTGGGATTAAAGAGTACAGTCTATGAGTGACCATATCGGTAACTGGGTAAACATTTAAATATATGTTGTGACCTGTGGAGAAGTGGAACGAGAAAAGACAATGCACTCCTCCCACCTCGGTTGTAATAATAGAGTTTTCGCCTCAATCCCACTGGAGACTGAGGTGATGAAAGAGTGCTCGTAAAGCCAGCTCTCGAAAGGCGGGGAGGTAATGCTCCTTTAAGTGGTCCTCTTTGTCCTGTAAAAAAAGGTCACATCGAGGTGAGAGGAAACGGTGGTGGGGATGGGGGGGGAAATGTGCATGTAAAGTGAGTGTAAAAAAATAGAGCCGCCTTCTTGACCTTTGATATGATTCCTGTCACCCACAGGTACAGGCTAATGTGGAAAAAGTGAGCATTTGGGAAGTGAAATAGGAAGCAGATGGACCAGAGGGATTTCAGTGTAATCAACGCCCTTTCCTTGCATTAACCGCCCAGAAAGCTCCATTTAAAAGGGTGGGACCATGTTGCCTTTATTGCTGTTCGTCATCTGCACTATAAATTCAGCACCATATAGTGTTCAAAGAGCAGCGCAGAGCTATTACCTGTGTTAATGGGGATTATGCTCCCAGTCACAGGGACCACTTAAAAAAAATCAAAAGACCAGCCATTCGCCCACCAGCCATGGAAAGTCTGGAATGTATGAGTGGAGCTCCTGGGCATTCACATGGGAAAAGTAAAGCGATCTGACTGGGTGGTGTAATGCTGCCATCAGCCATGGTGATGAGGCACATAGCTCCAGGCTCCTATCCCAGTCTCAGTTCAAACTCAGTCTTAGGGGACCATAGGAACAGGATGAGGCCATTCAGCCCCTCGGGACTGTTATTCAGGAGCAGGAGGAGGCCATTCAGTCCCCTTGAGACTATTGCACAGGAACAGGAGGAGGCCATTCAGCCCCTCCAGCGAGAACTGACTGCCTCTCTGTCCTTAATGAGTTCTTCTCCATGCTTGGTTTTTAGCAGGATGGGCTCTTGAGTGCTTGGGACATAGATCGCATTGACAGCGCTGGAAAAAATGTGCTTGTCGTGGGGGGGGGGGGGGGGGGGTCAGTACTGAGGGAGTGCTGCACTGTCGGAGGGTCAGTACTGAGGGAGTGCTGCACTGTCAGAGGGTCAGTACTGAGGGAGTGCTGCACTGTCGGAGGGTCAGTACTGAGGGAGTGCTGCACTGTCGGAGGGTCAGTACTGAGGGAGTGCTGCACTGTCAGAGGGTCAGTACTGAGGGAGCGCTGCACTGTCAGAGGGTCAGTACTGAGGGAGTGCTGCACTGTCGGAGGGTCAGTACTGAGGAAGTGCTGCACTGTCGGAGGGTCAGTACTGAGGGAGTGCTGCACTGTCGGAGGGTCAGTACTGAGGGAGTGCTGCACTGTCAGAGGGTCTGTACTGAGGGAGTGCTGCACTGTCGGAGGGTCAGTACTGAGGGAGTGCTGCACTGTCAGAGGGTCTGTACTGAGGGAGTGCTGCACTGTCAGAGGGTCTGTACTGAGGGAGTGCTGCACTGTCAGAGGGTCAATACTGAGGGAGCGCTGCACTGTCGGAGGGACAGTATTAAGGGAGTGCTGCACTGTCGGAGGGTCAGTACTGAGGGAGTGCTGCACTGTCAGAGGGTCAGTACTGAGGGAGTGCTGCACTGTCGGAGGGTCAGTACTGAGGGAGTGCTGCACTGTCAGAGGGTCAGTACTGAGGGAGTGCTGCACTGTCGGAGGGTCAGTACTGAGGGAGTGCTGCACTGTCGGAGGGTCAGTACTGAGGGAGTGCTGCACTGTCAGAGGGTCTGTACTGAGGGAGTGCTGCACTGTCGGAGGGTCAGTACTGAGGGAGTGCTGCACTGTCAGAGGGTCTGTACTGAGGGAGTGCTGCACTGTCAGAGGGTCTGTACTGAGGGAGTGCTGCACTGTCAGAGGGTCAGTACTGAGGGAGCGCTGCACTGTCGGAGGGACAGTATTAAGGGAGTGCTGCAATGTCAGAGGGTCAGTACTGAGGGAGTGCTGCACTGTCAGAGGGTCAGTACTGAGGGAGCGCTGCACTGTCAGAGGGTCAATACTGAGGGAGTGCTGCACTGTTGGAGGGTCAGTACTGAGGGAGTGCTGCACTCAGAGGGTCAGTACTAAGGGAGTGCTGCAATGTCAGAGGGTCAGTACTGAGGGAGTGCTGCACTGTCAGAGGGTCAGTACTGAGGGAGCGCTGCACTGTCAGAGGGTCAGTACTGAGGGAGTGCTGCACTCAGAGGGTCAGTACTAAGGGAGTGCTGCAATGTCAGAGGGTCAGTACGAAGGGAGTGCTGCAATGTCAGAGGGTCAGTACTGAGGGAGTGCTGCACTGTCGGAGGGTCAGTACTGAGGGAGTGCTGCACTGTCAGAGGGTCAGTACTGAAGGAGTGCTGCACTGTCGAAGGGTCAGCACTGAAGGAGTGCTGCACCATGGAAGGGTCTGTCCTGATGGAGGGCTGCACTGTCGGAGGGTCAGTACTGAGGGTGTGTTGCACAGTTGAAGGGACAGTTCTGAGGGAGTGCTGCGCTGTCAGAGAGTCAGTACTGAGGGAGTGCTGCACTGTTGGAGGGTCAGTAGTGAGGGAGTGCTGCATTGTCGGACAGTCAGTACTGATGGAGTGCTGCACTGTCAGAAGGTCAGTTCTGAGGGAGTGCTGCACTGTCAGAGGGTCAATATTGGGGGAGTGCTAAACTGTCGGAGGTTCCGTACTAAGGGAGTGCTGTACTGTCATAGGTGCCATCTTTTAGAGGACACAGTGGTGTTCTCTCAGTACTGACCCTCTGACCGTGCATCGCTCCCTCAATCCTGACCCACCGACTGTGCAGCACTCTCTCAGCCCTGCCCCTCTGACAGTGCAGTGTCACTGTGCTAGCAATCCAGAGGTCCAGACTGATTCCCTGGGGACACAGGTTCAAATCCCGCCATGACAGCTGGTGAAATATAAATTCAATTCATTAATAAAATCTGGAATTAAAAGCTAATCTCAGTAATGGTTCCATGAAAGCTATCAATTGTCTTAAAAGCCCATCTGGTTCACTAATGTCTTTCAGGGAAGGAAATCTGCCGTCCTTACCTGGTCTGGCCTACATGTGACTCCAGACCCACAGCAATGTGGTTAACTCTTCAAAAAAAATGCCTCTGAAATGGTGTAGCAAACCCATCAGTTCAAGGACAATTGGCGATGGGTAATAAATGCTGATGTTTCCAGCAATGCCCATGTCCCATGGAAGAATTAAATAAAATTCATCTTGTGGTCCTTGCCATGACATTATTTTGTAGAAGAGCAGGGGAGTTCTTCCCGATGTTGTGGCCAATATTTATCCCTCAATCAATATCACTAAAAGAAAATTGCTTGGTCATTATCACATTGCTGTTTGAGGGAGCTTGCTGTGCACAAATTAGCTGCTATGTTTCTTACATTACAACATTGTATGTTTTTCAAAAACTACTTCATCGACAGTGAAGTGATTTTAGGTTGTAAATCTCGATGCACATCTCTGTTTCCCAATGGAACAGACCCCTTCCCATTCACTTGGACTGTCGGCAATCTCTATGTGTTGGTATGTGAGTGCATCTGGGTGAGTGATGTTTGTGTGTGTGTGTCTGTCTTTGTGTGTCCACAAATGTGTGTGTGTGTATGTGTGAGACCCTTGTACTTGCGGAGACCATCAAATGGCTTTGTTTGTGATGCTCTCTGTGTGGAACCGATACTCACTGTCATGGTGGACTGGTAAAAGAATGGGCCGTTGGGTGAGCTGATGCAGGGCAGCTGATTCATGTCAGACTTGACCCCAGAAAAAAGCAGTCTCATCAGGAAAGGAGAGGAAGACTGTAGGGTGTCGAGGGGAAAACTGAATCACAATCTGAAACTGATTTCACTGGAAGCAAAAAGACAAAGGTACAGATTGCGAGCTGGTCTGGTGGGGATCCGCTTCGGATCACAAGTTGATCCGGCAAAGAGACGCTCCAGATCATGAGCTGACAGTCGGCAATGGGAGAAACACAAGGTGCCATTAATCTACAGCAGGGCAGACTGCATCTGAAAGGGACAAGATGGGATAAAGCTGTGTCTGCTATTCATTCCCAGCTGCTTACATTTGTGATGCTGGGCTGGCTGTGGCCTCGGGAATTCCCCTCCAGCACCTGTGAGAGGCGTATGCACACACACACACACACACACACACACACACACACACACACACACACACACACACACACACACACACACACACACACACACACAGACACCATCCCCCAAACACACACTTTCCTGTGCGTGTGAAGATCTCACTGGGAGACAACAAGCTACAGCATGGAGCAGGGCTTGTGGGCTGGAAGGTTTTGGTTCACGGAGAAGCCATGCCTGAAGGATGAGATCACTGATGCCTGGCTCCTCTCCCTTATTCCTTGGCAAAGCAGAGCTCTCAGGGGGACTAGCCCAGCTGCTACAGTCACAGGCTATCTCAGACGTGAGCAGGCTGAGGGTGGTCTGTAGGTTCAGCTTGGGACAGTGCTCGCCTGGTCTGTCTAGGCTGGAGTGGAGCCCCTGACTCGGTTAATGCAGGATATCCGCCCGCGACAGAGAGACTGACCAACAATGTTGTTTGCCAAATATCCCAACTGGGTTCCAATAGGTCGAAAGTTAATGCTCCCCTCCTGGGTGGACTTCATCTGTGCTCCAGGAACATGTACGAGAAGATCAATCATCACATCACGAGGAATTGGTGAAGGGGAGTCCACACCTGGATTTAAACCGTCTTCCCCATTCTGATAGTGTAGTGCAAACATTACTGGACCTGAAATGAACCAGCAATGAACAACAGAGAGGGTTCAAATCTCACCAGGGCACCTTGGAAATTTGAATGGAGTTTCAAAAATCTCCCACAGTCCATGTACACTCTCCACATCACTGACTCTACCCACCCATTTAATCCCCTCCCACAGTCCATGTACACTCTCCCCTATCACTGACTCTACCCACCCATTTAATCCCCTCCCACAGTCCATGTACACTCTCCACATCACTGACTCTACCCACCCATTTAATCCCCTCCCACAGTCCATGTACACTCTCCACATCACTGACTCTACCCACCCATTTAATCCCCTCCCACAGCCCATGTACACTCTCCACATCACTGACTCTACCCACCCATTTAATCCCCTCCCACAGCCCATGTACACTCTCCACATCACTGACTCTACCCACCCATTTAATCCCCTCCCACAGTCCATGTACACTCTTCACATCACTGACTCTACCCACCCATTTAATCCCCTCCCACAACCCATGTACACTCTCCCCTATCGTTGACTCTACCCACCCATTTAATCCCCTCCCACAGCCCATGTACACTCTCCACATCACTGACTCTACCCACCCATTTAATCCCCTCCCACAACCCATGTACACTCTCCACATCACTGACTCTACCCACCCATTTAATCCCCTCCCACAACCCATGTACAGTCTCCCCTATCACTGACTCTACCCACCCATTTAATCCCCTCCCACAGTCCATGTACACTCTCCACATCACTGACTCTACCCACCCATTTAATCCCCTCCCACAGTCCATGTACACTCTCCACATCACTGACTCTACCCACCCATTTAATCCCCTCCCACAGTCCATGTACACTCTCCACATCACTGACTCTACCCAACCATTTAATCCCCTCCCACAACCCATGTACACTCTCCACATCACTGACTCTACCCACCCATTTAATCCCCTCCCACAGCCCATGTACACTCTCCACATCACTGACTCTACCCACCCATTTAATCCCCTCCCACAGTCCATGTACACTCTCCACATCACTGACTCTACCCACCCATTTAATCCCCTCCCACAGCCCATGTACACTCTCCACATCACTGACTCTACCCACCCATTTAATCCCCTCCCACAACCCATGTACACTCTCCACATCACTGACTCTACCCACCCATTTAATCCCCTCCCACAGCCCATGTACACTCTCCCCTATCACTGACTCTACCCACCCATTTAATCCCCTCCCACAGTCCATGTACACTTTCCACATCACTGACTCTACCCACCCATTTAATCCCCTCCCACAACCCATGTACACTCTCCCCTATCACTGACTCTACCCACCCATTTAATCCCCTCCCACAACCCATGTACACTCTCCACATCACTGACTCTACCCACCCATTTAATCACCCACAGCCCATGTCCACTCTCCCCTATCACTGACTCTACTTACCCATTTAATCCCCTCCCACAACCCATGTACACTCTCCCCTATCGCTGACTCTACCCACCCATTTAATCCCCTCCCACAGTCCATGTACACTCTCCACATCACTGACTCTACCCACCCATTTAATCCCCTCCCACAGTCCATGTACACTCTCCACATCACTGACTCTACCCACCCATTTAATCCCCTCCCACAGTCCATGTACACTCTCCACATCACTGACTCTACCCACCCATTTAATCCCCTCCCACAGTCCATGTACACTCTCCCCTATCACTGACTCTACCCACCCATTTAATCCCCTCCCACAGTCCATGTACACTCTCCACATCACTGACTCTACCCACCCATTTAATCCCCTCCCACAGTCCATGTACACTCTCCACATCACTGACTCTACCCACCCATTTAATCCCCTCCCACAGCCCATGTACACTCTCCACATCACTGACTCTACCCACCCATTTAATCCCCTCCCACAGCCCATGTACACTCTCCACATCACTGACTCTACCCACCCATTTAATCCCCTCCCACAGTCCATGTACACTCTTCACATCACTGACTCTACCCACCCATTTAATCCCCTCCCACAACCCATGTACACTCTCCCCTATCGTTGACTCTACCCACCCATTTAATCCCCTCCCACAGCCCATGTACACTCTCCACATCACTGACTCTACCCACCCATTTAATCCCCTCCCACAACCCATGTACACTCTCCACATCACTGACTCTACCCACCCATTTAATCCCCTCCCACAGCCCATGTACACTCTCCCCTATCACTGACTCTACCCACCCATTTAATCCCCTCCCACAGTCCATGTACACTTTCCACATCACTGACTCTACCCACCCATTTAATCCCCTCCCACAACCCATGTACACTCTCCCCTATCACTGACTCTACCCACCCATTTAATCCCCTCCCACAACCCATGTACACTCTCCACATCACTGACTCTACCCACCCATTTAATCCCCTCCCACAGCCCATGTACACTCTCCCCTATCACTGACTCTACCCACCCATTTAATCCCCTCCCACAGTCCATGTACACTCTCCACATCACTGACTCTACCCACCCATTTAATCCCCTCCCACAACCCATGTACACTCTCCCCTATCACTGACTCTACTCACCCATTTAATCCCCTCCCACAACCCACGTACACTCTCCACATCACTGACTCTACCCACCCATTTAATCCCCTCCCACAACCCATGTACACTCTCCCCTATCGCTGACTCTACCCACCCATTTAATCCCCTCCCACAACCCATGTACACTCTCCCCTATCGCTGACTCTACCCACCCATTTAATCCCCTCCCACAACCCATGTACACTCTCCCCTATCGCTGACTCTACCCACCCATTTAATCCCCCACAGCCCATGTACACTCTCCCCTATCACTGACTCTACCCACCCATTTAATCCCCTCCCACAACCCATGTACACTCTCCCCTATCACTGACTCTACCTACCCATTTAATCCCCTCCCACAACCCATGTACACTCACCACATCACTGACTCTACCCACCCATTTAATCCCCTCCCACAACCCATGTACACTCTCCACATCACTGACTCTACCCACCCATTTAATCCCCTCCCACAGTCCATGTACGCTCTCCCCTATCACTGACTCTACCCACCCATTTAATCCCCTCCCACAACCCATGTACACTCTCCCCTATCGCTGACTCTACCCACCCATTTAATCCCCTCCCACAACCCATGTACACTCTCCCCTATCGCTGACTCTACCCACCCATTTAATCCCCTCCCACAACCCATGTACACTCTCCACATCACTGACTCTACCCACCCATTTAATCCCCTCCCACAGCCCATGTACACTCTCCCCTATCGCTGACTCTACCCACCCATTTAATCCCCTCCCACAACCCATGTACACTCTCCACATCACTGACTCTACCCACCCATTTAATCCCCCACAGCCCATGTACACTCTCCCCTATCGCTGACTCTACCCACCCATTTAATCCCCTCCCACAGCCCATGTACACTCTCCCCTATCGCTGACTCTACCCACCCATTTAATCCCCTCCCACAACCCATGTACACTCTCCACATCACTGACTCTACCCACCCATTTAATCCCCCATAGCCCATGTACACTCTCCCCTATCGCTGACTCTACCCACCCATTTAATCACCTCCCACAACTCATGTACACTCTCCCCTATCGCTGACTCTACCCACCCATTTACTCACCTCCCACAACCCATGTACACTCTCCCCTGTCGCTGACTCCACCCACCCATTTAATCACCTCCCACAACCCATGTACACTCTCCCCTATCACTGACTCTACTCACCCATTTAATCCCCTCCCACAACCCATGTACACTCTCCCCTATCGCTGACTCTACTCACCCATTTAATCCCCTCCCACAACCCATGTACACTCTCCCCTATCGCTGACTCTACTCACCCATTTAATCCCCTCCCACAACCCATGTACACTCTTCCCTATCACTGACTCTACTCACCCATTTAATCCCCCACAGCCCATGTACTCTCTCCCCTATCACTGACTCTACTCACCCATTTAATCCCCTCCCGTAGCCAATGTACACTCTCCCCTATCACAGACTCTACCCACCCATTTAATCCCCCACAGCCCATGTACACTCTCCCCTATCACTGACTCTACCCACCCATTTAATCCCCTCCCACAGTCCATGTACACTCTCCACATCACTGACTCTACCCACCCATTTAATCCCCTCCCACAGCCCATGTACACTCTCCACATCACTGACTCTACCCACCCATTTAATCCCCTCCCACAACCCATGTACACTCTCCACATCACTGACTCTACCCACCCATTTAATCCCCTCCCACAGCCCATGTACACTCTCCCCTATCACTGACTCTACCCACCCATTTAATCCCCTCCCACAGTCCATGTACACTTTCCACATCACTGACTCTACCCACCCATTTAATCCCCTCCCACAACCCATGTCCACTCTCCCCTATCACTGACTCTACCCACCCATTTAATCCCCTCCCACAACCCATGTACACTCTCCACATCACTGACTCTACCCACCCATTTAATCCCCTCCCACAGCCCATGTACACTCTCCCCTATCACTGACTCTACCCACCCATTTAATCCCCTCCCACAGTCCATGTACACTCTCCACATCACTGACTCTACCCACCCATTTAATCCCCTCCCACAACCCATGTACACTCTCCCCTATCACTGACTCTACTCACCCATTTAATCCCCTCCCACAACCCACGTACACTCTCCACATCACTGACTCTACCCACCCATTTAATCCCCTCCCACAACCCATGTACACTCTCCCCTATCGCTGACTCTACCCACCCATTTAATCCCCTCCCACAACCCATGTACACTCTCCCCTATCGCTGACTCTACCCACCCATTTAATCCCCTCCCACAACCCATGTACACTCTCCCCTATCGCTGACTCTACCCACCCATTTAATCCCCCACAGCCCATGTCCACTCTCCCCTATCACTGACTCTACCCACCCATTTAATCCCCTCCCACAACCCATGTACACTCTCCCCTATCACTGACTCTACCCACCCATTTAATCCCCTCCCACAACCCATGTACACTCACCACATCACTGACTCTACCCACCCATTTAATCCCCTCCCACAACCCATGTACACTCTCCACATCACTGACTCTACCCACCCATTTAATCCCCTCCCACAGTCCATGTACACTCTCCCCTATCACTGACTCTACCCACCCATTTAATCCCCTCCCACAACCCATGTACACTCTCCCCTATCGCTGACTCTACCCACCCATTTAATCCCCTCCCACAACCCATGTACACTCTCCCCTATCGCTGACTCTACCCACCCATTTAATCCCCTCCCACAACCCATGTACACTCTCCACATCACTGACTCTACCCACCCATTTAATCCCCTCCCACAGCCCATGTACACTCTCCCCTATCGCTGACTCTACCCACCCATTTAATCCCCTCCCACAACCCATGTACACTCTCCACATCACTGACTCTACCCACCCATTTAATCCCCCACAGCCCATGTACACTCTCCCCTATCGCTGACTCTACCCACCCATTTAATCCCCTCCCACAGCCCATGTACACTCTCCCCTATCGCTGACTCTACCCACCCATTTAATCCCCTCCCACAACCCATGTACACTCTCCACATCACTGACTCTACCCACCCATTTAATCCCCCATAGCCCATGTACACTCTCCCCTATCGCTGACTCTACCCACCCATTTAATCACCTCCCACAACTCATGTACACTCTCCCCTATCGCTGACTCTACCCACCCATTTACTCACCTCCCACAACCCATGTACACTCTCCCCTGTCGCTGACTCCACCCACCCATTTAATCACCTCCCACAACCCATGTACACTCTCCCCTATCACTGACTCTACTCACCCATTTAATCCCCTCCCACAACCCATGTACACTCTCCCCTATCGCTGACTCTACTCACCCATTTAATCCCCTCCCACAACCCATGTACACTCTCCCCTATCGCTGACTCTACTCACCCATTTAATCCCCTCCCACAACCCATGTACACTCTTCCCTATCACTGACTCTACTCACCCATTTAATCCCCCACAGCCCATGTACTCTCTCCCCTATCACTGACTCTACTCACCCATTTAATCCCCTCCCGTAGCCAATGTACACTCTCCCCTATCACAGACTCTACCCACCCATTTAATCCCCCACAGCCCATGTACACTCTCCCCTATCACTGACTCTACCCACCCATTTAATCCCCTCCCAAAACCCATGTACACTCTCCCCTATCGCTGACTCTACTCACCCATTTAATCCCTTCCCGTAGCCCATGTACACTCTCCCCTATCACTGACTCTACCCACCCATTTAATCCCCTCCCGTAGCCCATGTACACTCTCCCCTATCACTGACTCTACCCACCCATTTAATCCCCTCCCGTAGCCCATGTACACTCTCCCCTATCACTGACTCTACTCACCCATTTAATCCCCCACAGCCCATGTACACTCTCCCCTATCACTGACTCTACCCACCCATTTAATCCCCTCCCACAACCCATGTACACTCTCCCCTATCACTGACTCTACTCACCCATTTAATCCCCCACAGCCCATGTACACTCTCCCCTATCGCTGACTCTACACACCCATTTAATCCCCTCCCACAACCCATGTACACTCTCCCCTATCACTGACTCTACCCACCCATTTAATCCCCTCCCACAACCCATGTACACTCTCCCCTATCACTGACTCTACTCACCCATTTAATCCCCCACAGCCCATGTACACTCTCCCCGATCACTGACTCTACCCACCCATTTAATCCCCCACAGCCCATGTACACTCTCCCCTATCACTGACTCTACCCACCCATTTAATCCCCCACAGCCCATGTACACTCTCCCCTATCGCTGACTCTACCCACCCATTTAATCCCCCACAGCCCATGTACACTCTCCCCTATCGCTGACTCTACCCACCCATTTAATCCCCCACAGCCCATGTACACTCTCCCCTATCGCTGACTCTACCCACCCATTTAATCACCCACAGCCCATGTCCACTCTCCCCTATCGCTGACTCTACTCACCCATTTAATCCCCCACAGCCCATGTGCACTCTCCCCTATCACTGACTCTACCCACCCATTTAATCCCCTCCCACAACCCATGTACACTCTCCCCTATCACTGACTCTACTCACCCATTTAATCCCCCACAGCCCATGTACACTCTCCCCTATCGCTGACTCTACACACCCATTTAATCCCCTCCCACAACCCATGTACACTCTCCCCTATCACTGACTCTACCCACCCATTTAATCCCCTCCCACAACCCATGTACACTCTCCCCTATCACTGACTCTACTCACCCATTTAATCCCGCACAGCCCATGTACACTCTCCCCTATCACTGACTCTACTCACCCATTTAATCCCCTCCCACAACCGATGTACACTCTTCCCTATCACTGACTCTACTCACCCATTTAATCCCGCACAGCCCATGTACACTCTCCCCTATCACTGACTCTACTCACCCATTTAATCCCCTCCCACAACCCATGTACACCCTCCCCTATCGCTGACACTACCCACCCATTTAATCCCCTCCCACAACCCATGTACACTCTCCCCTATCACTGACTCGACTCACCCATTTAATCCCCCACAGCCCATGTACACTCTCCCCTATCACTGACTCTACCCACCCATTTAATCACCCACAGCCCATGTCCACTCTCCCCTATCACTGACTCTGCTCACCCATTTAATCCCCCACAGCCCATGTACACTCTCCCCTATCACTGACTCTACCCACCCATTTAATCACCCACATCCCATGTCCACTCTCCCCTATCACTGACTCTACTCACCCATTTAATCCAACACAGCCCATGTACACCCTCCCCTATCGCTGACTCTACCCACCCATTTAATCCCCTCCCACAACCCATGTACACCCTCCCCTATCGCTGACTCTACCCACCCATTTAATCCCCTCCCACAACCCATGTACACTCTCCCCTATCACTGACTCTACCCACCCATTTAATCCCCCACAGCCCATGTACACTCTCCCCTATCACTGACTCTACCCACCCATTTAATCCCCCACAGCCCATGCACACCCTCCCCTATCGCTGACTCTACCCACCCAATTAATCCCCTCCCACAACCCATGTACACTCTCCACATCACTGACTCTACCCACCCATTTAATCCCCCATAGCCCATGTACACTCTCCCCTATCGCTGACTCTACCCACCCATTTAATCACCTCCCACAACTCATGTACACTCTCCCCTATCACTGACTCTACTCACCCATTTAATCCCCTCCCACAACCCATGTACACTCTCCCCTATCACTGACTCTACTCACCCATTTAATCCCCCACAGCCCATGTCCACTCTCCCCTATCACTGACTCTACTCACCCATTTAATCCCCCACAGCCCAAGTACACTCTCCCCTATCGCTGACTCTACACACCCATTTAATCCCCTCCCACAACCCATGCACACTCTCCCCTATCACTGACTCTACCCACCCATTTAATCCCCTCCCACAACCCATGTACACTCTTCCCTATCACTGACTCTACTCACCCATTTAATCCCGCACAGCCCATGTACACTCTCCCCTATCACTGACTCTACTCACCCATTTAATCCCCTCCCACAACCCATGTACACTCTCCCCTATCACTGACTCTACCCACCCATTTAATCCCCTCCCACAACCCATGTACACTCTTCCCTATCACTGACTCTACTCACCCATTTAATCCCGCACAGCCCATGTACACTCTCCCCTATCACTGACTCTACTCACCCATTTAATCCCCTCCCACAACCCATGTACACCCTCCCCTATCGCTGACACTACCCACCCATTTAATCCCCTCCCACAACGCATGTACACTCTCCCCTATCACTGACTCGACTCACCCATTTAATCCCCCACAGCCCATGTACACTCTCCCCTATCACTGACTCTACCCACCCATTTAATCCCCCACAGCCCATGTCCACTCTCCCCTATCTCTGACTCTACTCACCCATTTAATCCCCCACAGCCCATGTACACTCTCCCCTATCACTGACTCTACCCACCCATTTAATCACCCACAGCCCATGTCCACTCTCCCCTATCACTGACTCTACTCACCCATTTAATCCCCCACAGCCCATGTACACCCTCCCCTATCGCTGACTCTACCCACCCATTTAATCCCCTCCCACAACCCATGTACACTCTCCCCTATCACTGACTCTACTCACCCATTTAATCCCCCACAGCCCATGTACACTCTCCCCTATCGCTGACTCTGCACACCCATTTAATCCCCTCCCACAACCCATGTACACTCTCCCCTATCACTGACTCTGCTCACCCATTTAATCCCGCACAGCCCATGTACACTCTCCCCTATCACTGACTCTACTCACCCATTTAATCCCCTCCCACAACCCATGTACACTCTCCCCTATCACTGACTCTACTCACCCATTTAATCCCCCACAGCCCATGTACACTCTCCCCTATCACTGACTCTACCCACCCATTTAATCCCCCACAGCCCATGTACACTCTCCCCTATCACTGACTCTTCCCACCCATTTAATCCCCTCCCACAACCCATGTACACTCTCCCCTATCACTGACTCTACCCACCCATTTAATCCCCCACAGCCCATGTACACTCTCCCCTATCGCTGACTCTACCCACCCATTTAATCCCCCACAGCCCATGTACACTCTCCTCTATCGCTGACTCTACCCACCCATTTAATCCCCCACAGCCCATGTACACTCTCCCCTATCGCTGACTCTACCCACCCATTTAATCCCCCACAGCCCATGTCCACTCTCCCCTATCGCTGACTCTACTCACCCATTTAATCCCCCACAGCCCATGTACACTCTCCCCTATCACTGACTCTACCCACCCATTTAATCCCCTCCCACAACCCATGTACACTCTCCCCTATCACTGACTCTACTCACCCATTTAATCCCCCACAGCCCATATACACTCTCCCCTATCGCTGACTCTACACACCCATTTAATCCCCTCCCACAACCCATGTACACTCTCCCCTATCACTGACTCTACTCACCCATTTAATCCCACACAGCCCATGTACACTCTCCCCTATCACTGACTCTACTCACCCATTTAATCCCCTCCCACAACCCATGTACACTCTTCCCTATCACTGACTCTACTCACCCATTTAATCCCGCACAGCCCATGTACACTCTCCCCTATCACTGACTCTACTCACCCATTTAATCCCCTCCCACAACCCATGTACACCCTCCCCTATCGCTGACTCTACCCACCCATTTAATCCCCTCCCACAGCCCATGTACACTCTCCCCTATCACTGACTCGACTCACCCATTTAATCCCCCACAGCCCATGTACACTCTCCCCTATCACTGACTCTACCCACCCATTTAATCACCCACAGCCCATGTCCACTCTCCCCTATCACTGACTCTACTCACCCATTTAATCCCCCACAGCCCATGTACACTCTCCCCTATCACTGACTCTACCCACCCATTTAATCACCCACAGCCCATGTACACTCTCCCCTATCACTGACTCTACCCACCCATTTAATCACCCACAGCCCATGTCCACTCTCCCCTATCACTGACTCTACTCACCCATTTAATCCCCCACAGCCCATGTACACCCTCCCCTATCGCTGACTCTACCCACCCATTTAATCCCCTCCCACAACCCATGTACACCCTTCCCATTCGCTGACTCTACCCACCCATTTAATCCCCTCCCACAACCCATGTACACTCTCCCCTATCACTGACTCCACCCACCCATTTAATCCCCCACAGCCCATGTACACTCTCCCCTATCACTGACTCTACCCACCCATTTAAGTCCCCACAGCCCATGTACATTCTCCCCTATCACTGACTCTACCCACCCATTTAATCCCCCACAGCCCATGTACACCCTCCCCTATCGCTGACTCTACCCACCCATTTAATCCCCTCCCACAACCCATGTACACTCTCCACATCACTGACTCTACCCACCCATTTAATCCCCCATAGCCCATGTACACTCTCCCCTATCGCTGACTCTACCCACCCATTTAATCACCTCCCACAACTCATGTACACTCTCCCCTATCGCTGACTCTACCCACCCATTTACTCACCTCCCACAACCCATGTACACTCTCCCCTGTCGCTGACTCCACCCACCCATTTAATCACCTCCCACAACCCATGTACACTCTCCCCTATCACTGACTCTACTCACCCATTTAATCCCCTCCCACAACCCATGTACACTCTCCCCTATCGCTGACTCTTCTCACCCATTTAATCCCCTCCCACAACCCATGTACACTCTCCCCTATCGCTGACTCTACTCACCCATTTAATCCCCTCCCACAACCCTTGTACACTCTCCCTATCACTGACTCTACTCACCCATTTAATCCCCCACAGCCCATGTACTCTCTCCCCTATCACTGACTCTACTCACCCATTTAATCCCCTCCCACAACCCATGTACACTCTCCCCTATCGCTGACTCTACTCACCCATTTAATCCCCTCCCGTAGCCAATGTACACTCTCCCCTATCACTGACTCTACCCACCCATTTAATCCCCCACAGCCCATGTACACTCTCCCCTATCACTGACTCTACCCACCCATTTAATCCCCTCCCAAAACCCATGTACACTCTCCCCTATCGCTGACTCTACTCACCCATTTAATCCCCTCCCGTAGCCCATGTACACTCTCCCCTATCACTGACTCTACCCACCCATTTAATCCCCTCCCGTAGCCCATGTACACTCTCCCCTATCACTGACTCTACCCACCCATTTAATCCCCTCCCGTAGCCCATGTACACTCTCCCGTATCACTGACTCTACTCACCCATTTAATCCCCCACAGCCCATGTACACTTTCCCCTATCACTGACTCTACCCACCCATTTAATCCCCTCCCACAACCCATGTACACTCTCCCCTATCACTGACTCTACTCACCCATTTAATCCCCTCCCACAACCCATGTACACTCTCCCCTATCACTGACTCTACTCACCCATTTAATCCCCCACAGCCCATGTACACTCTCCCCTATCGCTGACTCTACACACCCATTTAATCCCCTCCCACAACCCATGTACACTCTCCCCTATCACTGACTCTACCCACCCATTTAATCCCCTCCCACAACCCATGTACACTCTTCCCTATCACTGACTCTACTCACCCATTTAATCCCGCACAGCCCATGTACACTCTCCCCTATCGCTGACTCTACTCACCCATTTAATCCCCTCCCACAACCCATGTACACTCTTCCCTATCACTGACTCTACTCACCCATTTAATCCCGCACAGCCCATGTACACTCTCCCCTATCACTGACTCTACTCACCCATTTAATCCCCTCCCACAACCCATGTACACCCTCCCCTATCGCTGACTCTACCCACCCATTTAATCCCCTCCCACAGCCCATGTACACTCTCCCCTATCACTGACTCTACTCACCCATTTAATCCCCCACAGCCCATGTACACTCTCCCCTATCACTGACTCTACCCACCCATTTAATCACCCACAGCGCATGTCCACTCTCCCCTATCACTGACTCTACTCACCCATTTAATCCCCTCCCACAACCCATGTACACTCTCCCCTATCGCTGACTCTACCCACCCATTTAATCCCCTCCCACAACCCATGTACACCCTCCCCTATCACTGACTCTACCCACCCATTTAATCCCCCACAGCCCATGTACACTCTCCCCTATCACTGACTCTACCCACCCATTTAATCCCCCACAGCCCATGTACACCCTCCCCTATCGCTGACTCTACCCACCCATTTAATCCCCTCCCACAACCCATGTACACTCTCCACATCACTGACTCTACCCACCCATTTAATCCCCCATAGCCCATGTACACTCTCCCCTATCGCTGACTCTACCCACCCATTTAATCCCCTCCCACAACCCATGTACACTCTCCCCGATCACTGACTCTACTCACCCATTTAATCCCCTCCCACAACCCATGTACACTCTCCCCTATCACTGACTCTACTCACCCATTTAATCCCCTCCCACAGCCCATTTACACTCTCCCCTATCACTGACTCTACTCACCCATTTAATCCCCCACAGCCCATGTACACTCTCCCCTATCACTGACTCTACCCACCCATTTAATCACCCACAGCCCATGTCCACTCTCCCCTATCACTGACTCTACTCACCCATTTAATCCCCTCCCACAACCCATGTACACTCTCCCCTATCACTGACTCTACTCACCCATTTAATCCCCCACAGCCCATGTACACTCTCCCCTATCACTGACTCTACCCACCCATTTAATCCCCCACAGCCCATGTACACTCTCCCCTATCACTGACTCTTCCCACCCATTTAATCCCCTCCCACAACCCATGTACACTCTCCCCTATCACTGACTCTACCCACCCATTTAATCCCCCACAGCCCATGTACACTCTCCCCTATCGCTGACTCTACCCACCCATTTAATCCCCCACAGCCCATGTACACTCTCCCCTATCGCTGACTCTACCCACCCATTTAATCCCCCACAGCCCATGTACACTCTCCCCTATCGCTGACTCTACCCACCCATTTAATCCCCCACAGCCCATGTCCACTCTCCCCTATCGCTGACTCTACTCACCCATTTAATCCCCCACAGCCCATGTACACTCTCCCCTATCACTGACTCTACCCACCCATTTAATCCCCTCCCACAACCCATGTACACTCTCCACTATCACTGACTCTACTCACCCATTTAATCCCCCACAGCCCATATACAATCTCCCCTATCGCTGACTCTACACACCCATTTAATCCCCTCCCACAACCCATGTACACTCTCCCCTATCACTGACTCTACTCACCCATTTAATCCCACACAGCCCATGTACACTCTCCCCTATCACTGACTCTACTCACCCATTTAATCCCCTCCCACAACCCATGTACACTCTTCCCTATCACTGACTCTACTCACCCATTTAATCCCGCACAGCCCATGTACACTCTCCCCTATCACTGACTCTACTCACCCATTTAATCCCCACCCACAACCCATGTACACCCTCCCCTATCGCTGACTCTACCCACCCATTTAATCCCCTCCCACAGCCCATGTACACTCTCCCCTATCACTGACTCGACTCACCCATTTAATCCCCCACAGCCCATGTACACTCTCCCCTATCACTGACTCTACCCACCCATTTAATCACCCACAGCCCATGTCCACTCTCCCCTATCACTGACTCTACTCACCCATTTAATCCCCCACAGCCCATGTACACTCTCCCCTATCACTGACTCTACCCACCCATTTAATCACCCACAGCCCATGTACACTCTCCCCTATCACTGACTCTACCCACCCATTTAATCACCCACAGCCCATGTCCACTCTCCCCTATCACTGACTCTACTCACCGATTTAATCCCCCACAGCCCATGTACACCCTCCCCTATCGCTGACTCTACCCACCCATTTAATCCCCTCCCACAGCCCATGTACACCCTTCCCATTCGCTGACTCTACCCACCCATTTAATCCCCTCCCACAACCCATGTACACTCTCCCCTATCACTGACTCCACCCACCCATTTAATCCCCCACAGCCCATGTACACTCTCCCCTATCACTGACTCTACCCACCCATTTAAGTCCCCACAGCCCATGTACATTCTCCCCTATCACTGACTCTACCCACCCATTTAATCCCCCACAGCCCATGTACACCCTCCCCTATCGCTGACTCTACCCACCCATTTAATCCCCTCCCACAACCCATGTACACTCTCCACATCACTGACTCTACCCACCCATTTAATCCCCCATAGCCCATGTACACTCTCCCCTATCGCTGACTCTACCCACCCATTTAATCACCTCCCACAACTCATGTACACTCTCCCCTATCGCTGACTCTACCCACCCATTTACTCACCTCCCACAACCCATGTACACTCTCCCCTGTCGCTGACTCCACCCACCCATTTAATCACCTCCCACAACCCATGTACACTCTCCCCTATCACTGACTCTACTCACCCATTTAATCCCCTCCCACAACCCATGTACACTCTCCCCTATCGCTGACTCTTCTCACCCATTTAATCCCCTGCCACAACCCATGTACACTCTCCCCTATCGCTGACTCTACTCACCCATTTAATCCCCTCCCACAACCCTTGTACACTCTCCCTATCACTGACTCTACTCACCCATTTAATCCCCCACAGCCCATGTACTCTCTCCCCTATCACTGACTCTACTCACCCATTTAATCCCCTCCCACAACCCATGTACACTCTCCCCTATCGCTGACTCTACTCACCCATTTAATCCCCTCCCGTAGCCAATGTACACTCTCCCCTATCACTGACTCTACCCACCCATTTAATCCCCCACAGCCCATGTACACTCTCCCCTATCACTGACTCTACCCACCCATTTAATCCCCTCCCAAAACCCATGTACACTCTCCCCTATCGCTGACTCTACTCACCCATTTAATCCCCTCCCGTAGCCCATGTACACTCTCCCCTATCACTGACTCTACCCACCCATTTAATCCCCTCCCGTAGCCCATGTACACTCTCCCCTATCACTGACTCTACCCACCCATTTAATCCCCTCCCGTAGCCCATGTACACTCTCCCGTATCACTGACTCTACTCACCCATTTAATCCCCCACAGCCCATGTACACTTTCCCCTATCACTGACTCTACCCACCCATTTAATCCCCTCCCACAACCCATGTACACTCTCCCCTATCACTGACTCTACTCACCCATTTAATCCCCTCCCACAACCCATGTACACTCTCCCCTATCACTGACTCTACTCACCCATTTAATCCCCCACAGCCCATGTACACTCTCCCCTATCGCTGACTCTACACACCCATTTAATCCCCTCCCACAACCCATGTACACTCTCCCCTATCACTGACTCTACCCACCCATTTAATCCCCTCCCACAACCCATGTACACTCTTCCCTATCACTGACTCTACTCACCCATTTAATCCCGCACAGCCCATGTACACTCTCCCCTATCGCTGACTCTACTCACCCATTTAATCCCCTCCCACAACCCATGTACACTCTTCCCTATCACTGACTGTACTCACCCATTTAATCCCGCACAGCCCATGTACACTCTCCCCTATCACTGACTCTACTCACTCATTTAATCCCCTCCCACAACCCATGTACACCCTCCCCTATCGCTGACTCTACCCACCCATTTAATCCCCTCCCACAGCCCATGTACACTCTCCCCTATCACTGACTCTACTCACCCATTTAATCCCCCACAGCCCATGTACACTCTCCCCTATCACTGACTCTACCCACCCATTTAATCACCCACAGCCCATGTCCACTCTCCCCTATCACTGACTCTACTTACCCATTTAATCCCCTCCCACAACCCATGTACACTCTCCCCTATCGCTGACTCTACCCACCCATTTAATCCCCTCCCACAACCCATGTACACCCTCCCCTATCACTGACTCTACCCACCCATTTAATCCCCCACAGCCCATGTACACTCTCCCCTATCACTGACTCTACCCACCCATTTAATCCCCCACAGCCCATGTACACCCTCCCCTATCGCTGACTCTACCCACCCATTTAATCCCCTCCCACAACCCATGTACACTCTCCACATCACTGACTCTACCCACCCATTTAATCCCCCATAGCCCATGTACACTCTCCCCTATCGCTGACTCTTCTCACCCATTTAATCCCCTGCCACAACCCATGTACACTCTCCCCTATCACTGACTCTACTCACCCATTTAATCCCCTCCCACAACCCATGTACACTCTCCCCTATCGCTGACTCTTCTCACCCATTTAATCCCCTGCCACAACCCATGTACACTCTCCCCTATCGCTGACTCTACTCACCCATTTAATCCCCTCCCACAACCCTTGTACACTCTCCCTATCACTGACTCTACTCACCCATTTAATCCCCCACAGCCCATGTACTCTCTCCCCTATCACTGACTCTACTCACCCATTTAATCCCCTCCCACAACCCATGTACACTCTCCCCTATCACTGACTCTACTCACCCATTTAATCCCCTCCCACAGCCCATTTACACTCTCCCCTATCACTGACTCTACTCACCCATTTAATCCCCCACAGCCCATGTACACTCTCCCCTATCACTGACTCTACCCACCCATTTAATCACCCACAGCCCATGTCCACTCTCCCCTATCACTGACTCTACTCACCCATTTAATCCCCTCCCACAACCCATGTACACTCTCCCCTATCACTGACTCTACTCACCCATTTAATCCCCCACAGCCCATGTACACTCTCCCCTATCACTGACTCTACCCACCCATTTAATCCCCCACAGCCCATGTACACTCTCCCCTATCACTGACTCTTCCCACCCATTTAATCCCCTCCCACAACCCATGTACACTCTCCCCTATCACTGACTCTACCCACCCATTTAATCCCCCACAGCCCATGTACACTCTCCCCTATCGCTGACTCTACCCACCCATTTAATCCCCCACAGCCCATGTACACTCTCCCCTATCGCTGACTCTACCCACCCATTTAATCCCCCACAGCCCATGTACACTCTCCCCTATCGCTGACTCTACCCACCCATTTAATCCCCCACAGCCCATGTCCACTCTCCCCTATCGCTGACTCTACTCACCCATTTAATCCCCCACAGCCCATGTACACTCTCCCCTATCACTGACTCTACCCACCCATTTAATCCCCTCCCACAACCCATGTACACTCTCCCCTATCACTGACTCTACTCACCCATTTAATCCCCCACAGCCCATATACACTCTCCCCTATCGCTGACTCTACACACCCATTTAATCCCCTCCCACAACCCATGTACACTCTCCCCTATCACTGACTCTACTCACCCATTTAATCCCACACAGCCCATGTACACTCTCCCCTATCACTGACTCTACTCACCCATTTAATCCCCTCCCACAACCCATGTACACTCTTCCCTATCACTGACTCTACTCACCCATTTAATCCCGCACAGCCCATGTACACTCTCCCCTATCACTGACTCTACTCACCCATTTAATCCCCACCCACAACCCATGTACACCCTCCCCTATCGCTGACTCTACCCACCCATTTAATCCCCTCCCACAGCCCATGTACACTCTCCCCTATCACTGACTCGACTCACCCATTTAATCCCCCACAGCCCATGTACACTCTCCCCTATCACTGACTCTACCCACCCATTTAATCACCCACAGCCCATGTCCACTCTCCCCTATCACTGACTCTACTCACCCATTTAATCCCCCACAGCCCATGTACACTCTCCCCTATCACTGACTCTACCCACCCATTTAATCACCCACAGCCCATGTACACTCTCCCCTATCACTGACTCTACCCACCCATTTAATCACCCACAGCCCATGTCCACTCTCCCCTATCACTGACTCTACTCACCGATTTAATCCCCCACAGCCCATGTACACCCTCCCCTATCGCTGACTCTACCCACCCATTTAATCCCCTCCCACAGCCCATGTACACCCTTCCCATTCGCTGACTCTACCCACCCATTTAATCCCCTCCCACAACCCATGTACACTCTCCCCTATCACTGACTCCACCCACCCATTTAATCCCCCACAGCCCATGTACACTCTCCCCTATCACTGACTCTACCCACCCATTTAAGTCCCCACAGCCCATGTACATTCTCCCCTATCACTGACTCTACCCACCCATTTAATCCCCCACAGCCCATGTACACCCTCCCCTATCGCTGACTCTACCCACCCATTTAATCCCCTCCCACAACCCATGTACACTCTCCACATCACTGACTCTACCCACCCATTTAATCCCCCATAGCCCATGTACACTCTCCCCTATCGCTGACTCTACCCACCCATTTAATCACCTCCCACAACTCATGTACACTCTCCCCTATCGCTGACTCTACCCACCCATTTACTCACCTCCCACAACCCATGTACACTCTCCCCTGTCGCTGACTCCACCCACCCATTTAATCACCTCCCACAACCCATGTACACTCTCCCCTATCACTGACTCTACTCACCCATTTAATCCCCTCCCACAACCCATGTACACTCTCCCCTATCGCTGACTCTTCTCACCCATTTAATCCCCTGCCACAACCCATGTACACTCTCCCCTATCGCTGACTCTACTCACCCATTTAATCCCCTCCCACAACCCTTGTACACTCTCCCTATCACTGACTCTACTCACCCATTTAATCCCCCACAGCCCATGTACTCTCTCCCCTATCACTGACTCTACTCACCCATTTAATCCCCTCCCACAACCCATGTACACTCTCCCCTATCGCTGACTCTACTCACCCATTTAATCCCCTCCCGTAGCCAATGTACACTCTCCCCTATCACTGACTCTACCCACCCATTTAATCCCCCACAGCCCATGTACACTCTCCCCTATCACTGACTCTACCCACCCATTTAATCCCCTCCCAAAACCCATGTACACTCTCCCCTATCGCTGACTCTACTCACCCATTTAATCCCCTCCCGTAGCCCATGTACACTCTCCCCTATCACTGACTCTACCCACCCATTTAATCCCCTCCCGTAGCCCATGTACACTCTCCCCTATCACTGACTCTACCCACCCATTTAATCCCCTCCCGTAGCCCATGTACACTCTCCCGTATCACTGACTCTACTCACCCATTTAATCCCCCACAGCCCATGTACACTTTCCCCTATCACTGACTCTACCCACCCATTTAATCCCCTCCCACAACCCATGTACACTCTCCCCTATCACTGACTCTACTCACCCATTTAATCCCCTCCCACAACCCATGTACACTCTCCCCTATCACTGACTCTACTCACCCATTTAATCCCCCACAGCCCATGTACACTCTCCCCTATCGCTGACTCTACACACCCATTTAATCCCCTCCCACAACCCATGTACACTCTCCCCTATCACTGACTCTACCCACCCATTTAATCCCCTCCCACAACCCATGTACACTCTTCCCTATCACTGACTCTACTCACCCATTTAATCCCGCACAGCCCATGTACACTCTCCCCTATCGCTGACTCTACTCACCCATTTAATCCCCTCCCACAACCCATGTACACTCTTCCCTATCACTGACTGTACTCACCCATTTAATCCCGCACAGCCCATGTACACTCTCCCCTATCACTGACTCTACTCACTCATTTAATCCCCTCCCACAACCCATGTACACCCTCCCCTATCGCTGACTCTACCCACCCATTTAATCCCCTCCCACAGCCCATGTACACTCTCCCCTATCACTGACTCTACTCACCCATTTAATCCCCCACAGCCCATGTACACTCTCCCCTATCACTGACTCTACCCACCCATTTAATCACCCACAGCCCATGTCCACTCTCCCCTATCACTGACTCTACTTACCCATTTAATCCCCTCCCACAACCCATGTACACTCTCCCCTATCGCTGACTCTACCCACCCATTTAATCCCCTCCCACAACCCATGTACACCCTCCCCTATCACTGACTCTACCCACCCATTTAATCCCCCACAGCCCATGTACACTCTCCCCTATCACTGACTCTACCCACCCATTTAATCCCCCACAGCCCATGTACACCCTCCCCTATCGCTGACTCTACCCACCCATTTAATCCCCTCCCACAACCCATGTACACTCTCCACATCACTGACTCTACCCACCCATTTAATCCCCCATAGCCCATGTACACTCTCCCCTATCGCTGACTCTTCTCACCCATTTAATCCCCTGCCACAACCCATGTACACTCTCCCCTATCACTGACTCTACTCACCCATTTAATCCCCTCCCACAACCCATGTACACTCTCCCCTATCGCTGACTCTTCTCACCCATTTAATCCCCTGCCACAACCCATGTACACTCTCCCCTATCGCTGACTCTACTCACCCATTTAATCCCCTCCCACAACCCTTGTACACTCTCCCTATCACTGACTCTACTCACCCATTTAATCCCCCACAGCCCATGTACTCTCTCCCCTATCACTGACTCTACTCACCCATTTAATCCCCTCCCACAACCCATGTACACTCTCCCCTATCGCTGACTCTACTCACCCATTTAATCCCCTCCCGTAGCCAATGTACACTCTCCCCTATCACTGACTCTACCCACCCATTTAATCCCCCACAGCCCATGTACACTCTCCCCTATCACTGACTCTACCCACCCATTTAATCCCCTCCCAAAACCCATGTACACTCTCCCCTATCGCTGACTCTACTCACCCATTTAATCCCCTCCCGTAGCCCATGTACACTCTCCCCTATCACTGACTCTACCCACCCATTTAATCCCCTCCCGTAGCCCATGTACACTCTCCCCTATCACTGACTCTACCCACCCATTTAATCCCCTCCCGTAGCCCATGTACACTCTCCCGTATCACTGACTCTACTCACCCATTTAATCCCCCACAGCCCATGTACACTTTCCCCTATCACTGACTCTACCCACCCATTTAATCCCCTCCCACAACCCATGTACACTCTCCCCTATCACTGACTCTACTCACCCATTTAATCCCCTCCCACAACCCATGTACACTCTCCCCTATCACTGACTCTACTCACCCATTTAATCCCCCACAGCCCATGTACACTCTCCCCTATCGCTGACTCTACACACCCATTTAATCCCCTCCCACAACCCATGTACACTCTCCCCTATCACTGACTCTACCCACCCATTTAATCCCCTCCCACAACCCATGTACACTCTTCCCTATCACTGACTCTACTCACCCATTTAATCCCGCACAGCCCATGTACACTCTCCCCTATCGCTGACTCTACTCACCCATTTAATCCCCTCCCACAACCCATGTACACTCTTCCCTATCACTGACTCTACTCACCCATTTAATCCCGCACAGCCCATGTACACTCTCCCCTATCACTGACTCTACTCACCCATTTAATCCCCTCCCACAACCCATGTACACCCTCCCCTATCGCTGACTCTACCCACCCATTTAATCCCCTCCCACAGCCCATGTACACTCTCCCCTATCACTGACTCTACTCACCCATTTAATCCCCCACAGCCCATGTACACTCTCCCCTATCACTGACTCTACCCACCCATTTAATCACCCACAGCCCATGTCCACTCTCCCCTATCACTGACTCTACTCACCCATTTAATCCCCTCCCACAACCCATGTACACTCTCCCCTATCGCTGACTCTACCCACCCATTTAATCCCCTCCCACAACCCATGTACACCCTCCCCTATCACTGACTCTACCCACCCATTTAATCCCCCACAGCCCATGTACACTCTCCCCTATCACTGACTCTACCCACCCATTTAATCCCCCACAGCCCATGTACACCCTCCCCTATCGCTGACTCTACCCACCCATTTAATCCCCTCCCACAACCCATGTACACTCTCCACATCACTGACTCTACCCACCCATTTAATCCCCCATAGCCCATGTACACTCTCCCCTATCGCTGACTCTACCCACCCATTTAATCACCTCCCACAACTCATGTACACTCTCCCCTATCGCTGACTCTACCCACCCATTTAATCCCCTCCCACAACCCATGTACACTCTCCCCGATCACTGACTCTACTCACCCATTTAATCCCCTCCCACAACCCATGTACACTCTCCCCTATCACTGACTCTACTCACCCATTTAATCCCCTCCCACAGCCCATTTACACTCTCCCCTATCACTGACTCTACTCACCCATTTAATCCCCCACAGCCCATGTACACTCTCCCCTATCGCTGACTCTACACACCCATTTAATCCCCTCCCACAGCCCATGTACACTCTCCCCTATCACTGACTCTACTCACCCATTTAATCCCCTCCCACAACCCATGTACACTCTCCCCTATCACTGACTCTACTCACCCATTTAATCCCCCACAGCCCATGTACACTCTCCCCTATCACTGACTCTACCCACCCATTTAATCCCCCACAGCCCATGTACACTCTCCCCTATCACTGACTCTTCCCACCCATTTAATCCCCTCCCACAACCCATGTACACTCTCCCCTATCACTGACTCTACCCACCCATTTAATCCCCCACAGCCCATGTACACTCTCCCCTATCGCTGACTCTACCCACCCATTTAATCCCCCACAGCCCATGTACACTCTCCCCTATCGCTGACTCTACCCACCCATTTAATCCCCCACAGCCCATGTACACTCTCCCCTATCGCTGACTCTACCCACCCATTTAATCACCCACAGCCCATGTCCACTCTCCCCTATCGCTGACTCTACTCACCCATTTAATCCCGCACAGCCCATGTACACTCTCCCCTATCACTGACTCTACCCACCCATTTAATCCCCTCCCACAACCCATGTACACTCTCCCCTATCACTGACTCTACTCACCCATTTAATCCCCCACAGCCCATATACACTCTCCCCTATCGCTGACTCTACACACCCATTTAATCCCCTCCCACAACCCATGTACACTCTCCCCTATCACTGACTCTACCCACCCATTTAATCCCCTCCCACAACCCATGTACACTCTGCCCTATCACTGACTCTACTCACCCATTTAATCCCGCACAACTCATGTACACTCTCCCCTATGACTGACTCTACTCACCCATTTAATCCCGCACAGCCCATGTACACTCTCCCCTATCACTGACTCTACTCACCCATTTAATCCCCTCCCACAACCCATGTACACTCTCCCCTATCACTGACTCTACTCACCCATTTAATCCCCCACAGCCCATGTACACTCTCCCCTATCACTGACTCTACCCACCCATTTAATCCCCCACAGCCCATGTACACTCTCCCCTATCACTGACTCTTCCCACCCATTTAATCCCCTCCCACAACCCATGTACACTCTCCCCTATCACTGACTCTACCCACCCATTTAATCCCCCACAGCCCATGTACACTCTCCCCTATCGCTGACTCTACCCACCCATTTAATCCCCCACAACCCATGTACACTCTCCCCTATCGCTGACTCTACCCACCCATTTAATCCCCCACAGCCCATGTACACTCTCCCCTATCGCTGACTCTACCCACCCATTTAATCACCCACAGCCCATGTCCACTCTCCCCTATCGCTGACTCTACTCACCCATTTAATCCCGCACAGCCCATGTACACTCTCCCCTATCACTGACTCTACCCACCCATTTAATCCCCTCCCACAACCCATGTACACTCTCCCCTATCACTGACTCTACTCACCCATTTAATCCCCCACAGCCCATATACACTCTCCCCTATCGCTGAGTCTACACACCCATTTAATCCCCTCCCACAACCCATGTACACTCTCCCCTATCACTGACTCTACCCACCCATTTAATCCCCTCCCACAACCCATGTACACTCTGCCCTATCACTGACTCTACTCACCCATTTAATCCCGCACAGCCCATGTACACTCTCCCCTATCACTGACTCTACTCACCCATTTAATCCCCTCCCACAACCCATGTACACTCTTCCCTATCACTGACTCTACTCACCCATTTAATCCCGCACAGCCCATGTACACTCTCCCCTATCACTGACTCTACTCACCCATTTAATCCCCTCCCACAACCCATGTACACCCTCCCCTATCGCTGACTCTACCCACCCATTTAATCCCCTCCCACAGCCCATGTACACTCTCCCCTATCACTGACTCTACCCACCCATTTAATCACCCACAGCCCATGTCCACTCTCCCCTATCACTGACTCTACTCACCCATTTAATCCCCCACAGCCCATGTACACCCTCCCCTATCGCTGACTCTACCCACCCATTTGATCACCCACAGCCCATGTACACTCTCCCCTATCGCTGACTCTACCCACCCATTTAATCCCCCACAGCCCATGTACACTCTCCCCTATCACTGACTCTACCCACCCATTTAATCACCCACAGCCCATGTCCACTCTCCCCTATCGCTGACTCTACCCACCCATTTAATCCCCCACAGCCCATGTACACCCTCCCCTATCGCTGACTCTACCCACCCATTTAATCCCCTCCCACAACCCATGTACACCCTCCCCATTCGCTGACTCTACCCACCCATTTAATCCCCTCCCACAACCCATGTACACTCTCCCCTATCACTGACTCTACCCACCCATTTAATCCCCCACAGCCCATGTACACTCTCCCCTATCACTGACTCTACCCACCCATTTAAGTCCCCACAGCCCATGTACATTCTCCCCTATCACTGACTCTACCCACCCATTTAATCCCCCACAGCCCATGTACACCCTCCCCTATCGCTGACTCTACCCACCCATTTAATCCCCTCCCACAACCCATGTACACTCTCCACATCACTGACTCTACCCAGCCATTTAATCTCCCATAGCCCATGTACACTCTCCACTATCGCTGACTCTACCCACCCATTTAATCACCTCCCACAACTCATGTACACTCTCCCCTATCGCTGACTCTACCCACCCATTTACTCACCTCCCACAACCCATGTACACTCTCCCCTGTCGCTGACTCCACCCACCCATTTAATCACCTCCCACAACCCATGTACACTCTCCCCTATCACTGACTCTACTCACCCATTTAATCCCCTCCCACAACCCATGTACACTCTCCCCTATCGCTGACTCTACTCACCCATTTAATCCCCTCCCACAACCCATGTACACTCTCCCCTATCGCTGACTCTACTCACCCATTTAATCCCCTCCCACAACCCTTGTACACTCTCCCTATCACTGACTCTACTCACCCATTTAATCCCCCACAGCCCATGCACTCTCTCCCCTATCACTGACTCTACTCACCCATTTAATCCCCTCCCACAACCCATGTACACTCTCCCCTATCGCTGACTCTACTCACCCATTTAATCCCCTCGCGTAGCCAATGTACACTCTCCCCTATCACTGACTCTACCCACCCATTTAATCCCCCACAGCCCATGTACACTCTCCCCTATCACTGACTCTACCCACCCATTTAATCCCCTCCCAAAACCCATGTACACTCTCCCCTATCGCTGACTCTACTCACCCATTTAATCCCCTCCCGTAGCCCATGTACACTCTCCCCTATCACTGACTCTACCCACCCATTTAATCCCCTCCCGTAGCCCATGTACACTCTCCCCTATCACTGACTCTACCCACCCATTTAATCCCCTCCCGTAGCCCATGTACACTCTCCCGTATCACTGACTCTACTCACCCATTTAATCCCCCACAGCCCATGTACACTCTCCCCTATCACTGACTCTACCCACCCATTTAATCCCCTCCCACAACCCATGTACACTCTCCCCTATCACTGACTCTACTCACCCATTTAATCCCCTCCCACAACCCATGTACACTCTCCCCTATCACTGACTCTACTCACCCATTTAATCCCCCACAGCCCATGTACACTCTCCCCTATCGCTGACTCTACACACCCATTTAATCCCCTCCCACAACCCATGTACACTCTCCCCTATCACTGACTCTACCCACCCATTTAATCCCCTCCCACAACCCATGTACACTCTTCCCTATCACTGACTCTACTCACCCATTTAATGCCGCACAGCCCATGTACACTCTCCCCTATCACTGACTCTACTCACCCATTTAATCCCCTTCCACAACCCATGTACACTCTCCCCTATCACTGACTCTACTCACCCATTTAATCCCCCACAGCCCATGTACACTCTCCCCTATCACCGACTCTACCCACCCATTTAATCCCCCACAGCCCATGTACACTCTCCCCTATCACTGACTCTACCCACCCATTTAATCCCCTCCCACAACCCATGTACACTCTCCCCTATCACTGACTCTACCCACCCATTTAATCCCGCACAGCCCATGTACACTCTCCCCTATCGCTGACTCTACTCACCCATTTAATCCCCTCCCACAACCCATGTACACTCTTCCTTATCACTGACTCTACTCACCCATTTAATCCCGCACAGCCCATGTACACTCTCCCCTATCACTGACTCTACTCATCCATTTAATCCCCTCCCACAACCCATGTACACCCTCCCCTATCGCTGACTCTACCCACCCATTTAATCCCCTCCCACAGCCCATGTACACTCTCCCCTATCACTGACTCTACTCACCCATTTAATCCCCCACAGCCCATGTACACTCTCCCCTATCACTGACTCTACCCACCCATTTAATCACCCACAGCCCATGTCCACTCTCCCCTATCACTGACTCTACTCACCCATTTAATCCCCTCCCACAACCCATGTACACTCTCCCCTATCGCTGACTCTACCCACCCATTTAATCCCCTCCCACAACCCATGTACACCCTCCCCTATCGCTGACTCTACCCACCCATTTAATCCCCCACAGCCCATTTACACTCTCCCCTATCACTGACTCTACCCACCCATTTTATCCCCCACAGCCCATTTACACTCTCCCCTATTACTGACTCTACCCACCCATTTAATCCCCCACAGCCCATGTACACTCTCCCCTATCACTGACTCTACCCACCCATTTAATCCCCCGCAGCCCATTTAAACTCTCCCCTATCGCTGACTCTACTCATCCATTTAATCCCCCACAGCCCATTTTCACTCTCCCCTATCACTGACTCTACCCACCCATTTAATCCCCCACAACCCATGTACACTCTCCCCTATCGCTGACTCTACCCACCCATTTAATCCCCTCCCACAACCCATGTACACCCTCCCCTATCGCTGACTCTACCCACCCATTTAATCCCCCACAGCCCATGTACACTCTCCCCTATCACTGACTCTACCCACCCATTTAATCCCCCGCAGCCCATTTACACTCTCCCCTATCGCTGACTCTTCTCATCCATTTAATCCCCCACAGCCCATTTTCACTCTCCCCCATCACTGACTCTACCCACCCATTTAATCCCCCACAGCCCATTTACACTCTCCCCTATCACTGACTCTACCCACCCATTTAATCCCCCACAGCCCATTTACACTCTCCCCTATCACTGACTCTACCCACCCATTTAATCCCCCACAGCCCATGTGCACTCTCCCCTATCACTGACTCTACCCACCCATTTAATCCCCCACAGCCCATTTACACTCTCCCCTATCACTGACTCTACCCACCCATTTAATCCCCTCCCACAACCCATGTACACTCTCCCCTATCACTGACTCTACCCACCCATTTAATCCCCCACAGCCCATGTGCACTCTCCCCTATCGCTGACTCTACCCACCCATTTAATCCCCTCCCACAGCCCATGTACACTCTCCACATCACTGACTCTACCCACCCATTTAATCCCCTCCCACAACCCATGTTCACTCTCCCCTATCACTGACTCTACCCACCCATTTAATCCCCTCCCACAACCCATGTACACTCTCCCCTATCACTGACTCTACCCACCCATTTAATCCCCTCCCACAACCCATGTACACTCTCCCCTATCACTGACTCTACCCACCCATTTAATCCCCCACAGCCCATGTACACTCTCCCCTATCGCTGACTCTACCCACCCATTTAATCCCCCACAGTCCATGTACACTCTCCCCTATCGCTGACTCTACTCATCCATTTAATCCCCTCCCACAGCCCATGTACACTCTCCACATCACTGACTCTACCCACCCATTTAATCCCCTCCCACAACCCATGTACACTCTCCCCTATCACTGACTCTACTCACCCATTTAATCCCCCACAGCCCATGTACACTCTCCCCTATCGCTGACTCTACACACCCATTTAATCCCCTCCCACAACCCATGTACACTCTCCCCTATCACTGACTCTACCCACCCATTTAATCCCCTCCCACAACCCATGTACACTCTTCCCTATCACTGACTCTACTCACCCATTTAATGCCGCACAGCCCATGTACACTCTCCCCTATCACTGACTCTACTCACCCATTTAATCCCCTTCCACAACCCATGTACACTCTCCCCTATCACTGACTCTACTCACCCATTTAATCCCCCACAGCCCATGTACACTCTCCCCTATCACCGACTCTACCCACCCATTTAATCCCCCACAGCCCATGTACACTCTCCCCTATCACTGACTCTACCCACCCATTTAATCCCCTCCCACAACCCATGTACACTCTCCCCTATCACTGACTCTACCCACCCATTTAATCCCGCACAGCCCATGTACACTCTCCCCTATCGCTGACTCTACTCACCCATTTAATCCCCTCCCACAACCCATGTACACTCTTCCTTATCACTGACTCTACTCACCCATTTAATCCCGCACAGCCCATGTACACTCTCCCCTATCACTGACTCTACTCATCCATTTAATCCCCTCCCACAACCCATGTACACCCTCCCCTATCGCTGACTCTACCCACCCATTTAATCCCCTCCCACAGCCCATGTACACTCTCCCCTATCACTGACTCTACTCACCCATTTAATCCCCCACAGCCCATGTACACTCTCCCCTATCACTGACTCTACCCACCCATTTAATCACCCACAGCCCATGTCCACTCTCCCCTATCACTGACTCTACTCTCCCATTTAATCCCCTCCCACAACCCATGTACACTCTCCCCTATCGCTGACTCTACCCACCCATTTAATCCCCTCCCACAACCCATGTACACCCTCCCCTATCGCTGACTCTACCCACCCATTTAATCCCCCACAGCCCATTTACACTCTCCCCTATCACTGACTCTACCCACCCATTTTATCCCCCACAGCCCATTTACACTCTCCCCTATTACTGACTCTACCCACCCATTTAATCCCCCACAGCCCATGTACACTCTCCCCTATCACTGACTCTACCCACCCATTTAATCCCCCGCAGCCCATTTAAACTCTCCCCTATCGCTGACTCTACTCATCCATTTAATCCCCCACAGCCCATTTTCACTCTCCCCTATCACTGACTCTACCCACCCATTTAATCCCCCACAACCCATGTACACTCTCCCCTATCGCTGACTCTACCCACCCATTTAATCCCCTACCACAACCCATGTACACCCTCCCCTATCGCTGACTCTACCCACCCATTTAATCCCCCACAGCCCATTTACACTCTCCCCTATCACTGACTCTACCCACCCATTTAATCCCCCACAGCCCATGTACACTCTCCCCTATCACTGACTCTACCCACCCATTTAATCCCCCGCAGCCCATTTACACTCTCCCCTATCGCTGACTCTTCTCATCCATTTAATCCCCCACAGCCCATTTTCACTCTCCCCCATCACTGACTCTACCCACCCATTTAATCCCCCACAGCCCATTTACACTCTCCCCTATCACTGACTCTACCCACCCATTTAATCCCCCACAGCCCATTTACACTCTCCCCTATCACTGACTCTACCCACCCATTTAATCCCCCACAGCCCATGTGCACTCTCCCCTATCACTGACTCTACCCACCCATTTAATCCCCCACAGCCCATTTACACTCTCCCCTATCACTGACTCTACCCACCCATTTAATCCCCTCCCACAACCCATGTACACTCTCCCCTATCACTGACTCTACCCACCCATTTAATCCCCCACAGCCCATGTGCACTCTCCCCTATCGCTGACTCTACCCACCCATTTAATCCCCTCCCACAGCCCATGTACACTCTCCACATCACTGACTCTACCCACCCATTTAATCCCCTCCCACAACCCATGTTCACTCTCCCCTATCACTGACTCTACCCACCCATTTAATCCCCTCCCACAACCCATGTACACTCTCCCCTATCACTGACTCTACCCACCCATTTAATCCCCTCCCACAACCCATGTACACTCTCCCCTATCACTGACTCTACCCACCCATTTAATCCCCCACAGCCCATGTACACTCTCCCCTATCGCTGACTCTACCCACCCATTTAATCCCCCACAGTCCATGTACACTCTCCCCTATCGCTGACTCTACTCATCCATTTAATCCCCTCCCACAGCCCATGTACACTCTCCACATCACTGACTCTACCCACCCATTTAATCCCCTCCCACAACCCATGTACACTCTCCCCTATCACTGACTCTACCCACCCATTTAATCCCCTCCCACAACCCATGTACACTCTCCCCTATCACTGACTCTACCCACCCATTTAATCCCCCACAGTCCATGTACACTCTCCCCTATCGCTGACTCTACCCACCCATTTAATCACCCACAGTCCATGTCCACTCTCCCCTATCGCTGACTCTACCCACCCATTTAATCCCCCACAGTCCATGTACACTCTCCCCTATCGCTGACTCTACCCACCCATTTAATCCCCTCCCACAGCCCATGTACACCCTCCCCTATCACTGACTCTACCCACCCATTTAATCCCCTCCCACAACCCATGTACACTCTCCCCTATCACTGACTCTACCCATCCATTTAATCCCCCACAGCCCAAGTCCACCGGCCATGTACAAACTATCCCATTTTTAGAAATTTGGTTAACCCGCTCCTGAGCCAATTAGAAAGAAAGAAAAATGCATTGACATGGCGGATTCATGACCTCAGCAATCCCATAATCAATGAAGTACTTCTGAACTGTTGTAACTTTGGAAACACAACAGCCAAGTTACACACAGCAAGGTTCCAGGCACAGCAATGGGATGTCTGACCGGATATCTTGTTTTTGGTGATGTTGTTTTGAGAGATCGGGGAATGGGATCTTTTATGTCTGCCTGAGAGAGCCTCAGTTTAGCCTGTCATCTGAAAGACTATCACAATTACGAAATCATACTAGTGGTCAACTGGGGCAGCCTGCCATGAAGTTAGCCCAGTGCAGATGGTGATATAGGATGATGGTTTCGGAACACTGACTGGTGAACTCCAATAACTGGATGGTACACTGTGTGAAACAGGCAACAGCTTGTCGGTGTTGCAGTCTTATCAGACAACACCTTGCTTCCCCGGGCTCAGTTCTGATTTTGATTTACACTCTGTTTTTAAGAAGTCTTTTCAAATGCCTAACAAATGAGCTAATCCCTCCCGTCTGCGGTGAGAGCAAGACACTGAGACGCACCCAGTCTCTGAAATCCACCTCATGATGTTCGCAATGCATTTCATAGCCCGGCTGGGAATAACCCAGAAGAATGCACAAGAGCTAAGTATAGCCTAAAGAGAACTGGACGACAGCAGGACAGCCAGTCAGTCCTGATAAGAGGACAAGGCCAGTCAGAATTCCTGCAACATGGAACAGAAATCCCTTCACTACTAGACATTGAAAAATAAGCAGGTACTCAGTTCCGAGACGATGTACAGTTACACAGTGAATGACCCTCACCCTGAATAAACAGTGACTCTGTACAGTTTCACAGTGAATGACCCTCACCCTGAATAAACAGTGACTCTGTACAGTTACACAGTGAGTGACCCTCACCCTGAATAAACAGTGACTCTGTACAGTTTCACAGTGAATGACCCTCACCCTGAATAAACAGTGACTCTGTACAGTTACACAGTGAGTGATCCTCACCCTGAATAAACAGTGACTCTGTACAGTTACACAGTGAGTGACCCTCACCCTGAATAAACAGTGACTCTGTACAGTTACACAGTGAATGACCCTCACCCTGAATAAACAGTGACTCTGTACAGTTACACAGTGAGTGACCCTCACCCTGAATAAACAGTGACTCTGGACAGTTACACAGTGAATGACCCTCACCCTGAATAAACAGGGACTCTGTACAGTTACACAGTGAGTGACCCTCACCCTGAATAAACAGTGACTCTGTACAGTTACACAGTGAGTGACCCTCACCCTGAATAAACAGTGACTCTGTACAGTTACACAGTGAATGACCCTCACCCTGAATAAACAGTGACTCTGTACAGTTACACAGTGAGTGACCCTCACCCTGAATAAACAGTGACTCTGGACAGTTACACAGTGAATGACCCTCACCCTGAATAAACAGTGACTCTGTACAGTTACACAGTGAGTGACCCTCACCCTGAATAAACAGTGACACTGTACAGTTACACAGTGAGTGACCCTCACCCTGAATAAACAAGGACTCTGTACCATTACACAGTGAATGACCCTCACCCTGAATAAACAGTGACTCTGTACAGTTACACAATGAATGACCCTCACCCTGAATAAACAGTGACTCGGTACAGTTACACAGTGAGTGACCCGCACCCTGAATAAACAGTGACTCTGTACAGTTACACAGTGAGTGACACTCACCCTGAATAAACAGTGACTCTGCACAGTTACACAGTGAGTGATCCTCACCCTGAATAAACAGTGACTCTGTACAGTTACACAGTGAGTGACCCTCACCCTGAATAAACAAGGACTCTGTACCATTACACAATGAATGACCCTCACCCTGAATAAACAGTGACTCTGTACAGTTACACAGTGAGTGACCCGCACCCTGAATAAACAGTGACTCTGTACAGTTACACAGTGAGTGACCCGCACCCTGAATAAACAGTGACTCTGTACAGTTACACAGTGAGTGATCCACACCCTGAATAAACAGTGACTCTGTACAGTTACACAGTGAGTAACCCTCACCCTCAATAAACAGTGAATCTGTACAGTTACACAGTGAGTGATCCTCACCCTGAATAAACAGTGACTCTGGACAGTTACACAGTGAGTGATCCTGAGACTGAATAAACAGTGACTCTGTACAGTTACACAGTGAGTGACCCTCACCCTGAATAAACAGTGACTCTGTACAGTTACACAGTGAGTAACCCTCACCCTCAATAAACAGTGAATCTGTACAGTTACACAGTGAGTGATCCTCACCCTGAATAAACAGTGACTCTGTACAGTTACACAGTGAGTGATCCACACCCTGAATAAACAGTGACTCTGTACAGTTACACAGTGAGTAACCCTCACCCTCAATAAACAGTGAATCTGTACAGTTACACAGTGAGTGATCCTCACCCTGAATAAACAGTGACTCTGGACAGTTACACAGTAGTGATCCTGAGACTGAATAAACAGGGACTCTGTACAGTTACACAGTGAGTGACCCTCACCCTGAATAAACAGTGACTCTGTACAGTTACACAGTGAGTGACACTCACCCTGAATAAACAGTGACTCTGTACAGTTACACAGTGAGTAACCCTCACCCTCAATAAACAGTGAATCTGTACAGTTACACAGTGAGTGATCCTCACCCTGAATAAACAGTGACTCTGGACAGTTACACAGTGAGTGATCCTCACCCTGAATAAACAGTGACTCTGTACAGTTACACAGTGAGTGATCCTTACCCTGAATAAACAGTGACTCTGTACAGTTACACAGTGAGTGATCCTCACCCTGAATAAACAGTGACTCTGTACAGTTACACAGTGAGTGATCCTCACCCTGAATAAACAGTGACTCTGTACAGTTACACAGTGAGTGATCCTTCCCCTGAATAAACAGTGACTCTGTACAGTTGCACAGTGAGTGATCCTCACCCTGAATAAACAGTGACTCTGTACAGTTGCACAGTCAGTGAACCTCACCCTGAATAAACAGTGACACTGTACAGTTACACAGTGAGTGATCCTCACCCTGAATAAACAAGGACTCTGTACAGTTACACAGTGAGTGACCCTCACCCTGAATAAACAGTGACTCTGTACAGTTACACAGTGAGTGATCCTCACCCTGAATAAACAGTGACTCTGTACAGTTACACAGTGAGTGACCCTCACCCTGAATAAACAGTGACTCTGTACAGTTACACAGTGAGTGACCCTCAGCCTGAATAAACAGTGACTCTGTACAGTTGCACAGTCAGTGAACCTCACCCTGAATAAACAGTGACACTGTACAGTTACACAGTGAGTGATCCTCACCCTGAATAAACAGTGACTCTGTACAGTTACACAGTGAGTGACCCTCACCCTGAATAAACAGTGACTCTGTACAGTTGCACAGTGAGTGATCATCACCCTGAATAAACAGTGACTCTGCACAGTTACACAGTGAGTGATCCTCACCCTGAATAAACTGTGATTCTGTGCAGTTACACTGTGAGAGACCCTCACCCTGCATAAACAGTGACTCTGTACAGTTACACAGTGAGTGACCCTCTCCCTGAATAAACAGTGACTCTGTACAGTTACACAGTGAGTGATCCTCACCCTGAATAAACAGTGACTCTGTACAGTTACACAGTGAGTGACCCTCACCCTGAATAAACAGTGACTCTGTACAGTTACACAGTGAGTGACCCTCAGCCTGAATAAACAGTGACTCTGTACAGTTGCACAGTCAGTGAACCTCACCCTGAATAAACAGTGACTCTGGACAGTTGCACAGTGAGTGACCCTCACCCTGAATAAACAGTGACTCTGTACAGTTACACAGTGAGTGATCCTCACCCTGAATAAACAGTGACTCTGGACAGTTGCACAGTGAGTGATCATCACCCTGAATAAACAGTGACTCTGCACAGTTACACAGTGAGTGATCCTCACCCTGAATAAACTGTGATTCTGTGCAGTTACACTGTGAGAGACCCTCACCCTGCATAAACAGTGACTCTGTACAGTTACACAGTGAGTGACCCTCTCCCTGAATAAACAGTGACTCTGTACAGTTACACTGGGAGTGATCCTTACTCTGAATAAACAGTGACTCTGTACAGTTACACAGTGAGTGATCCTCACCCTGAATAAACAGGGACTCTGTACAGTTACACTGTGAGTGACCCTCACCCTGAATATACAGTGACTCTGTGCAGTTACACAGTGAGTGATCCTCACCCTGAATAATCAAAGACTCTGTACAGTTACACAGGGAGTGATCCTCACCCTGAATAAACAGTGACTCTGTACAGTTACACAGTGAGTGTTCCTCACCCTGAATATTCAAGGACTCTGTACAGTTACACTGTGAGTGATCCTTACCCTGAATAAACAGTGACCCTGTACAGTTACACAGTGAGTGATCCTTACCCTGAATAAACAGTGGCTCTGTACAGTTACACAGTGAGTGATCCTCACCCTGAATAAACAGTGACTCTGTACAGTTACACAGTGAGTGATCCTCACCCTGAATAAACAGTGACTCTGTACAGTTACACAGTGAGTGTTCCTCACCCTGAATATTCAAGGACTCTGTATAGTTACACTGTGAGTGATCCTTACCCTGAATAAACAGTGACCCTGTACAGTTACACAGTGAGTGATCCTCACCCTGAATAAACAGTGACTCTGTACAGTTACGTAGTGAGTGATCCTCACCCTGAATAATCAAGGACTCTGTACAGTTACACAGTGAGTGATCCTCACCCTGAATAAACAAGGAATCTGTACAGTTACACAGTGAGTGATCCTCACCCTGAATAAACAGGGACTCTGTACAGTTACACAGTGAGTGATCCTCACCCTGAATAAACTGTGATTCTGTGCAGTTACACTGTGAGAGACCCTCACCCTGAATAAACAGTGACTCTGTACAGTTACACAGTGAGTGTCCCTGTCCCTGAATAAACAGTGACTCTGTACAGTTACACAGTGAGTGATCCTCACCCTGAATAAACAGTGACTCTGTGCAGTTACACAGTGAGTGACCCTCACCCTGAATAAACAGTGACTCTGTACAGTTACACAGTGAGTGATCCTTACCCTGAATAAACAGTGACTCTGTACAGTTACACAGTGAGTGACCCTCACCCTGAATAAACAGTGACACTGTACAGTTACACTGAGAGTGACCCTCACCCTGAATAAACTGTGACAAAGTACCAGTACACAGTGAGTGATCCTCACCCTGAATAGACAGGGACTCTGTACAGTTACACTGAGAGTGACCCTCACCCTGAATAAACTGTGACAAAGTACCAGTACACAGTGAGTGATCCTCACCGTGAATAGACAGGGACTCTGTACAGTTCCACAGTGAGTGACCCTCACCCTGAATCAACAGTGACTCTGTACAGTTACACAGTGAGTGATCCTTGCTCTGAATAAACAGTGACTCTGTACAGTTCCACAGTGAGTGACCCTCACCCTGAATCAACAGTGACTCTGTACAGTTACACAGTGAGTGATCCTTGCTCTGAATAAACAGGGACTCTGTACAGTTACACAGTGAGTGTTCCTCACCCTGAATAATCAAGGACTCTGTACAGTTACACAGTGAGTGTTCCTCACCCTGAATAATCAAGGACTCTGTGCAGTTACACAGTGAGTGTTCCTCACCCTGAATAATCAAGGACTCTGTACAGTTACACAGTGAGTGATCCTCATCCTGAATAAACAGTGACTCTGTACAGTTACACAGTGAGTGACCCTCACCCTGAATCAACAGTGACTCTGTACAGTTACACAGTGAGTGTTCCTCACCCTGAATAATCAAGGACTCTGTACAGTTACACAGTGAGTGATCCTGACCCTGAATAAACAGTGACTCTGTACAGTTACACAGTGAGTGATCCTCACCCTGAATAAACAGGGACTCTGTACAGTTACACAGTGAGTGTTCCTCACCCTGAATAATCAAGGACTCTGTACAGTTACACAGTGAGTGATCCTTACCCTGAATAAACAGTGACTCTGTACAGTTACACAGTGAGTGATCCTCACCCTGAATAAACAGTGACAATGTGCCATTACACAGTGAGTGATCCTCACCCTGAATAAACAGTGACTCTGTACAGTTACACAGTGAGTGATCCTGACCCTGAATAAACAGGGACTCTGTACAGTTACACAGTGAGTGATCCTCACCCTGAATAATCAAGGACTCTGTACAGTTACACAGTGAGTGACCCTCACCCTGAATAAACAGTGACTCTGTACAGTTACACAGTGAGTGTTCCTCACCCTGAATAATCAAGGACTCTGTACAGTTACACAGTGAGTGATCCTGACCCTGAATAAACAGTGACTCTGTACAGTTACACAGTGAGTGATCCTGACCCTGAATAAACAGTGACTCTGTACAGTTACACAGTGAGTGATCCTCACCCTGAATAAACAGTGACAATGTGCCATTACACAGTGAGTGATCCTGACCCTGAATAAACAGGGACTCTGTACAGTTACACAGTGAGTGATCCTCACCCTGAATAATCAAGGACTCTGTACAGTTACACAGTGAGTGACCCTCACCCTGAATAAACAGTGACTCTGTACAGTTACACAGTGAGTGTTCCTCACCCTGAATAAACAGTGACAATGTGCCATTACACAGTGAGTGATCCTGACCCTGAATAAACAGGGACTCTGTACAGTTACACAGTGAGTGTTCCTCACCCTGAATAAACAGGGACTCTGTACAGTTACACAGTGAGTGATCCTCACCCTGAATAATCAAGGACTCTGTACAGTTACACAGTGAGTGATCCTCACCCTGAATAAACAGTGACAATGTGCCATTACACAGTGAGTGATCCTGACCCTGAATAAACAGTGACTCTGTACAGTTACACAGTGAGTGATCCTGACCCTGAATAAACAGAGACTCTGTACAGTTACACAGTGAGTGATCCTCACCCTGAATAAACAGTGACAATGTGCCATTACACAGTGAGTGATCCTCACCCTGAATAAACAGTGACTCTGTACAGTTACACAGTGAGTGATCCTCACCCTGAATAATCAAGGACTCTGTACAGTTACACAGTGAGTGTTCCTCACCCTGAATAAACAGTGACTCTGTACAGTTACACAGTGAGTGATCCTCACCCTGAATAAACAGTGACTCTGTACAGTTACACAGTGAGTGACCCTCACCCTGAATAAACAGTGACTCTGTACAGTTACACCGTGAGTGATCCTCACCCTGAATAAACAGTGACTCTGTACATTTACACAGTGAGTGATCCTGACCCTGAATAAACAGTGACTCTGTACAGTTACACCGTGAGTGATCCTCACCCTGAATAAACAGTGACTCTGTACATTTACACAGTGAGTGATCCTGACCCTGAATAAACAGTGACTCTGTACAGTTACACCGTGAGTGATCCTCACCCTGAATAAACAGTGACTCTGTACAGTTACACCGTGAGTGATCCTCACCCTGAATAAACAGTGACTCTGTCCAGTTACACAGTGAGTGTTCCTCACCCTGAATATTCAAGGACTCTGTACAGTTACACAGTGAGTGATCCTTACCCTGAATAAACAGTGACTCTGTACAGTTACACCGTGAGTGATCCTCACCCTGAATAAACAGTGACTCTGTCCAGTTACACAGTGAGTGATCCTGACCCTGAATAAACAGTGACTCTGTACAGTTACACCGTGAGTGATCCTCACCCTGAATAAACAGTGACTCTGTCCAGTTACACAGTGAGTGTTCCTCACCCTGAATATTCAAGGACTCTGTACAGTTACACAGTGAGTGATCCTTACCCTGAATAAACAGTGACTCTGTACAGTTACACAGTGAGTGATCCTCACCCTGAATAATCAGTGACTCTGTACAGTTACACAGTGAGTGATCCACAGACTGAATAAACAGGGACTCTGTACAGTTACACAGTGTGTGATCCTCACCCTGAATAAACAGTGACTCTGTACAGTTACACAGTGAGTGACCCTCACCCTGAATAAACAGTGACTCTGTGCAGTTACACAGTGAGTGATCCTCACCCTGAATAATCAAGGACTCTGTACAGTTACACAGTGTGTGATCCTCACCCTGAATAAACAGTGACTCTGTACAGTTACACAGTGAGTGATCCTCACCCTGAATAATCAAGGACTCTGTACAGATACACAGTGAGTGATCCTCACCCTGAATAAACAGTGACTCTGTACGGTTGCACAGTGAGTGATCCTCACCCTGAATAAACTGTGATTCTGTGCAGTTACACTGTGAGAGACCCTCACCCTGAATAAACAGTGAGTCTGTACAGTTACACAGTGAGTGACCCTCTCCCTGAGTAAACAGTGAAACTGTACAGTTACACAGTGAGTGATCCTCACCCTGAATAAACAGTGACTCTGCACAGTTACACAGTGAATGACCCTCACCCTGAATAAACAGTGACTCTGTACAGTTACACAGTGAGTGATCCTCACCCTGAATAAACAGTGACTCTGTACAGTTACACAGTGTGTGACCCTCACCCTGAATAAACAGTGACTCTGTACAGTTACACAGTGTGTGATCCTCACCCTGAATAAACAGGGACTCTGTACAGTTACGTAGTGAGTGATCCTCACCCTGAATAATCAAGGACTCTGTACAGTTACACAGTGTGTGATCCTCACCCTGAATAAACAGTGACTCTGTACAGTTACACAGTGTGTGATCCTCACCCTGAATAAACAGTGACTCTGTACAGTTACACTGTGAGTGACCCTCACCCTGAATAAACAAGGAATCTGTGCAGTTACACAGTGAGTGATCCTCACCCTGAATAATCAGTGACTCTGTACAGTTACACAGTGAGTGACCCTCACCCTGAATAAACAGTGACTCTGTACAGTTACGCAGTGAGTGTTCCTTACTCTGAATAATCAAGGACTCTGTACAGTTGCACAATGAGTGATCCTTACCCTGAATAAACAGTGACTCTGTACAGTTACGCAGTGAGTGATCCTTACTCTGAATAATCAAGGACTCTGAACAGTTGCACAGTGAGTGATCCTCACCCTGAATAAACAGTGACTCCGTGCAGTTACAGTGTGAGTGACCCTCACCCTGAATAAACAGTGACTCTGTACCATTACACAGTGAGTGATCCTCACCGTGAATAAACAAGGACTCTGGACAGTTACACAGTGAGTGATCCTTACTCTGAATAAACAGGGACTCTGTAGAGTTGCACAGTGAGTGTTCCTCACCCTGAATAATCAAGGACTCTGTACAGATAAACAGTGAGTGATCCTCACCCTGAATAAACTGTGATTCTGTGCAGTAACACTGTGAGAGACCCTCACCCTGAATAAACAGTGACTCTGTACAGTTACACAGTGAGTGACCCTCTCCCTGAATAAACAGTGACTCTGTACAGTTGCACTGTGAGTGATCCTTCCCCTGAATACACAGTGACTCTGTACCGTTACACAGTGAGTGATCCTCACCCTGAATAAACAGTGACTATGTGCAGTTACACTGTGAGTGACCCTCACCCTGAATAAACAGTGACTCTGTACAGTTACACAGTGAGTGATCCTCACCCTGAATAAACAGTGACTCTGTGCAGTTACACTGTGAGTGACCCTCACCCTGAATAAACAGTGACAATGTACCAGTACACAGTGAGTGATCCTCACCCTGAATAGACAGGGACTCTGTACAGTTACACAGTGAGTGTTCATCACCCTGAATAAACTGGGACTCTGTACAGTTACACAGTGAGTGTTCCTCACCCTGAATAAACAGTGACTCTGTACATTTACACAGTGAGTGACCCTCACCCTGAATAAACAGTGACTCTGTACAGTTACACAGTGAGTGACCCTCACCCTGAATAAACAGTGACTCTGTGCTGTTACACTGTGAGTGACCCTCACCCTGAATAAACAGTGACAATGTACCAGTACACAGTGAGTGATCCTCACCCTGAATAGACAGGGACTCTGTACAGTTACACAGTGAGTGTTCATCACCCTGAATAAACTGGGACTCTGTACATTTACACAGTGAGTGACCCTCACCCTGAATAAACAGTGACTCTGTACAGTTACACAGTGAGTGTTCATCACCCTGAATTAACAGGGACTCTGGACAGTTACGCAGTGAGTGTTCCTCACCCTGAATAATCAAGGACTCTGTACAGTTACACAGTGAGTGACCCTCACCCTGAATAAACAGTGACTCTGTACAGTTACACAGTGAGTGTTCCTCACCCTGAATAATCAAGGACTCTGTACAGTTACACAGTGAGTGATCCTCACCGTGAATAAACAAGGACTCTGTACAGTTACACAGTGAGTGATCCTCTCCCTGAATAATCAAGGACTCTGTACAGTTACACAGTGAGTGTTCCTCACCCTGAATAATCAAGGACTCTGTACAGTTACACAGTGAGTGATCCTCACCCTGAATAAACAGTGACTCTGTACAGTTACACAGTGAGTGTTCCTCACCCTGAATAAACAGTGACTCTGTACAGTTACACAGTGAGTGTTCCTCACCCTGAATAATCAAGGACTCTGTACAGTTACACAGTGAGTGTTCCTCACCCTGAATAATCAAGGACTCTGTACAGTTACACAGTGTGTGATCCTCACCCTGAATAAACAGTGACTCTGTACAGTTACACAGTGAGTGTTCCTCACCCTGAATAATCAAGGACTCTGTACAGTTACACAGTGAGTGACCCTCACCCTGAATAAACAGGGACTCTGTACAGTTATGCAGTGAGTTTTCCTCACCCTGAATAAACAGTGACTCTGTACAGTTACACAGTGAGTGATCCTCACCCTGAATAATCAAGGACTCTGTACAGTTACACAGTGAGTGTTCCTCACCCTGAATAATCAAGGACTCTGTACAGTTACACAGTGAGTGATCCTCACCCTGAATAAACAGTGACTCTGTACAGTTACACAGTGAGTGTTCCTCACCCTGAATAAACAGTGACTCTGTACAGTTACACAGTGAGTGTTCCTCACCCTGAATAATCAAGGACTCTGTACAGTTACACAGTGAGTGTTCCTCACCCTGAATAAACAGTGACTCTGTACAGTTACACAGTGTGTGATCCTCACCCTGAATAAACAGTGACTCTGTACAGTTACACAGTGAGTGTTCCTCACCCTGAATAATCAAGGACTCTGTACAGTTACACAGTGAGTGACCCTCACCCTGAATAAACAGGGACTCTGTACAGTTATGCAGTGAGTTTTCCTCACCCTGAATAAACAGTGACTCTGTACAGTTACACAGTGAGTGATCCTCACCCTGCTGAATAAACAGTGACTCTGTACAGTTACACAGTGAATGACCCTCACCCTGAATAAACAGGGACTCTGTACAGTTATGCAGTGAGTTTTCCTCACCCTGAATAAACAGCGACTCTGTACAGTTACACAGTGAGTGATCCTCACCCTGCTGAATAAACAGTGACTCTGTACAGTTACACAGAGAGTGATCCTTACCCTGAATAAACAGTGAATCTGTACAGTTACACAGTGAGTGATCCTCACCCTGAAAAAAAAGTGACTCTGTCCAGTTACACAGTGAGTGATCCTCACCCTGAATAAACAGTGACTCTGTACAGTTACACAGTGAGTGTTCCTCACCCTGAATAATCAAGGACTCTGTACAGTTACACAGTGAGTGATCCTTACCCTGAATAAACAGTGAATCTGTACAGTTACACAGTGAATGACCCTCACCCTGAATAAACAGTGACTGTGTACAGTTACACAGTGAGTTTTCCACAGACTGAATAAACAGTGACTCTGTACAGTTACGTAGTGAGTGATCCTCACCCTGAATAAACAGTGAATCTGTACAGTTACACAGTGAGTGATCCTCACCCTGAATAAACAGTGACTCTGTACAGTTACACAGTGAGTGATCCACAGACTGAATAAACAGTGACTCTGTACAGTTACACAGTGAGTGATCCTCACCCTGAATAAACAGTGAATCTGTACAGTTACACAGTGAGTGATCCTCACCCTGAATAAACAGTGACTCTGTACAGTTACACAGTGAGTGATCCACAGACTGAATAAACAGTGACTCTGTACAGTTACACAGTGAGTGATCCTCACCCTGAATAAACAAGGAATCTGTGCAGTTACACAGTGAGTGATCCTCACCCTGAATAAACAGTGACTCTGTACAGTTACACAGTGAGTGACCCTCACCCTGAATAAACAGGGACTCTGTACAGTTACACAGTTAGTGTTCCTCACCCTGAATAATCAAGTACTCTGTACAGTTACACAGTGAGTGTTCCTCACCCTGAATAAACAGTGACTCTGTACAGTTACACAGTGAGTGTTCCTCACCCTGAATAAACAGTGGCTCTGTACAGTTACACAGTGAGTGATCCTCACCCTGAATAAACAGTGACTCTGTACAGTTACACAGTGAGTGTTCCTCACCTTGAATAATCAAGGACTCTGTACAGTTACACAGTGAGTGATCCTCACCCTGAATAAACAGTGACTCTGTACAGTTACACAGTGAATGACCCTCACCCTGAATAATCAAGGACTCTGTACAGTTACACAGTGAGTGATCCTCACCCTGAATAAACAGTGACTCTGTACAGTTACACAGTGAATGACCCTCACCCTGAATAAACAGTGACTCTGTACAGTTACACAGTGAGTGATCCACAGACTGAATAAACAGGGACTCTGTACAGTTACGTAGTGAGTGATCCTCACCCTGAATAAACAAGGAATCTGTGCAGTTACACAGTGAGTGATCCTCACCCTGAATAAACAGTGACTCTGTACAGTTACACAGTGAGTGACCCTCACCCTGAATAAACAAGGAATCTGTGCAGTTACACAGTGAGTGATCCTCACCCTGAATAAACAGTGACTCTGTACAGTTACACAGTGAGTGACCCTCACCCTGAATAAACAGGGACTCTGTACAGTTACACAGTGAGTGTTCCTCACCCTGAATAATCAAGTACTCTGTACAGTTACACAGTGAGTGTTCCTCACCCTGAATAAACAGTGACTCTGTACATGTACACAGTGAGTGTTCCTCACCCTGAATAAACAGTGGCTCTGTACAGTTACACAGTGAGTGATCCTCACCCTGAATAAACAGTGACTCTGTACAGTTACACAGTGAGTGATCCTTACCCTGAATAAACAGTGACTCTGTACAGTTGCACAGTGAGTGATCCGCACCCTGAATAAACAGTGACTCTGTACAGTTACACAGTGAGTGATCCTTACTCTGAATAATCAAGGACTCTGTACAGTTGCACAGTGAGTGATCCTCACCCTGAATAAAGAGTGACTCCGTGCAGTTACAGTGTGAGTGACCCCCACCCTGAATAAATAGTGACAATGTACAGTTACACAGTGAGTGATCCTCACCCTGAATAAACAGTGACTCTGTGCAGTTACACAGTGAGTGATCCTCACCGTGAATAAACAGGGACTCTGTACAGTTACACAGTGAGTGTTCCTCACCCTGAATAAACAGGGACTCTGTACAGTTACACAGTGAGTGATCCTCACCGTGAATAAACAGGGACTCTGTACAGTTACACAGTGAGTGTTCCTCACCCTGAATAAACAGGGACTCTGTACAGTTACACAGTGAGTGTTCCTCACCCTGAATAATCAAGGACTCTGTACAGTTACACAGTGAGTGATCCTCACCCTGAATAAACTGTGATTCTGTGCAGTTACACTGTGAGAGACCCTCACCCTGAATAAACAGTGAGTCTGTACAGTTACACAGTGAGTGACCCTCTCCCTGAGGAAACAGTGACACTGTACAGTTACACAGTGAGTGATCCTCACCCTGAATAAACAGTGACTCTGTGCAGTTACACAGTGAGTGATCCTCACCGTGAATAAACAGGGACTCTGTACAGTTACACTGTGAGTGATCCTCACCGTGAATAAACAGGGACTCTGTACAGTTACACAGTGAGTGTTCCTCACCCTGAATAAACAGGGACTCTGTACAGTTACACTGTGAGAGACCCTCACCCTGAATAAATAGTGACTCTGTACAGTTACACAGTGAGTGATCCTCACCCTGAATAAACTGTGATTCTGTGCAGTTACACTGTGAGAGACCCTCACCCTGAATAAACAGTGAGTCTGTACAGTTACACAGTGAGTGACCCTCTCCCTGAGTAAACAGTGACTCTGTACAGTTACACTGTGAGTGATCCTTCCCCTGAATAAACAGTGACTCTGTACCGTTACACAGTGAGTGATCCTCACCCTGAATAAACAGTGACTCTGTGCAGTTACACTGTGAGTGACACTCACCCTGAATAAACAGTGACTCTGTGCAGTTACACTGTGAGTGACCCTCACTCTGAATAAACAGTGACAATGTACCAGTACACAGTGAGTGATCCTCACCCTGAATAGACAGGGACTCTGCACAGTTGCACAGTGAGTGTTCATCACCCTGAATAAACAGTGACTCTGTGCAGTTACACAGTGAGTGACCCTCACCCTGAATAAACAGGGACTTTGTGCAGTTACACTGTGAGTGATCCTCACCCTGAATAAACAGTGACTCTGTACAGTTACACAGTGAGTGACCCTCACCCTGAATAAACAGTGACTCTGTACAGTTACACAGTGAGTGTTCCTCACCCTGAATAATCAAGGACTCTGTACAGATACACAGTGAGTGTTCCTCACCCTGAATAAACAGTGACAATGTGCCATTACACAGTGAGTGATCCTCACCCTGAATAAACAGGGACTCTGTACAGTTACACAGTGAGTGTTCCTCACCCTGAATAAACAGGGACTCTGTACAGTTACACAGTGAGTGATCCTGACCCTGAATAAACAGTGACTCTGTACAGTTACACAGTGAGTGTTCCTCACCCTGAATAATCAAGGACTCTGTACAGATACACAGTGAGTGTTCCTCACCCTGAATAAACAGTGACTCTGTACAGTTACACAGTGAGTGATCCTTACTCTGAATAAACAGTGACTCTGTACAGTTACACAGTGAGTGACCCTCACTCTGAATAAACAGTGACTCTGTACAGTTACACAGTGAGTGTTCCTCACCCTGAATAAACAGGGACTCTGTACAGTTACACAGTGAGTGATTCTGACCCTGAATAAACAGTGACTCTGTACAGTTCCGCAGTGAGTGTTCCTTACTCTGAATAATCAAGGACTCTGTACAGTTGCACAATGAGTGATCCTTACCCTGAATAAACAGTGACTCTGTACAGTTGCACAGTGAGTGATCCTCACCCTGAATAAAGAGTGACTCCGTGCAGTTACAGTGTGAGTGACCCTCACCCTGAATAAATAGTGACACTGTACAGTTCCGCAGTGAGTGTTCCTTACTCTGAATAATCAAGGACTCTATACAGTTGCACAATGAGTGATCCTAACCCTGAATAAACAGTGACTCTGTACAGTTACACTGTGAGTGATCTTCACCGTGAATAAACAGGGACTCTATACAGTTACACAGTGAATGTTCCTCACCCTGAATAATCAAGGACTCTGTACAGTTACACAGTGAGTGATCCTCACCCTGAATAAACTGTGATTCTGTGCAGTTACACTGTGAGAGACCCTCACCCTGAATAAACAGTGAGTCTGTACAGTTACACAGTGAGTGATCCTCACCCTGAATAAATAGTGACTCTGTGCAGTTACACTGTGACTGACACTCACCCTGAATAAACAGTGACTCTGTGCAGTTACACTGTGAGTGACCCTCACCCTGAATAAACAGTGACAATGTACCAGTACACAGTGAGTGATCCTCACCCTGAATAGACAGGGACTCTGCACAGTTACACAGTGAGTGTTCATCACCCTGAATAAACAGTGACTCTGTACAGTTACACAGTGAGTGATCCTCACCCTGAATAGACAGGGACTCTGCACAGTTACACAGTGAGTGTTCATCACCCTGAATAAACTGGGACTCTGTACAGTTACACAGTGAGTGACCCTCACCCTGAATAAACAGTGACTCTGTACAGTTACACAGTGAGTGATCCTCACCCTGAATAAACAGTGACAATGTACCAGTACACAGTGAGTGATCCTCACCCTGAATAGACAGGGACTCTGCACAGTTACACAGTGAGTGTTCATCACCCTGAATAAACTGGGACTCTGTACAGTTACACAGTGAGTGACCCTCACCCTGAATAAACAGTGACTCTGTACAGTTACACAGTGAGTGATCCTCACCCTGAATAATCAAGGACTCTGTACAGTTACACAGAGAGTGATGCTCACCCTGAATAAACAGGGACTATGTGCAGTTACACAGTGAGTGATCCTCACCCTGAATAAACAGTGACTCTGTACAGTTACACAGTGAGTGATCCTTACTCTGAATAAACAGTGACTCTGTACAGTTACACAGAGAGTGATCCTCACCCTGAATAAACAGTGACTCTGTACAGTTACACAGTGAGTGATCCTCACCCTGAATAAACAGTGACTCTGTACAGTTACACAGTGAGTGATCCTGACCCTGAATAAACAGTGACTCTGTACAGTTACACAGTGAGTGATCCTCACCCTGAATAAACAGTGACTCTGTACAGTTACACAGTGAGTGTTCCTCACCCTGAATAATCAAGGACTCTGTACAGTTACACAGTGAGTGATCCTCACCCTGAATAAACAGTGACAATGTGCCATTACACAGTGAGTGATCCTCACCCTGAATAAACAGTGACTCTGTACAGTTACACAGTGAGTGATCCTGACCCTGAATAAACAGGGACTCTGTACAGTTACACAGTGAGTGTTCCTCACCCTGAATAAACAGTGACTCTGTACAGTTACACAGTGAGTGTTCCTCACCCTGAATAATCAAGGACTCTGTACAGTTACACAGTGAGTGTCCCTCACCCTGAATAAACAGTGACTCTGTACAGTTACACAGTGAGTGACCCTCACTCTGAATAAACAGTGACAATGTGCCATTACACAGTGAGTGATCCTCACCCTGAATAAACAGTGACTCTGTACAGTTACACAGTGAGTGACCCTCACCCTGAATAAACAGTGACTCTGTACAGTTACACAGTGAGTGATCCTCACCCTGAATAAACAGTGACTCTGTACAGTTACACAGTGAGTGTTCATCACCCTGAATAAACTGGGACTCTGTACAGTTACACAGTGAGTGACCCTCACCCTGAATAAACAGTGACTCTGTACAGTTACACAGTGAGTGACCCTCACCCTGAATAAACAGGGACTCTGTACATTTACACAGTGAGTGTTCCTCACCCTGAATAATCAAGGACTCTGTACAGTTACACAGAGAGTGATGCTCACCCTGAATAAACAGGGACTATGTGCAGTTACACAGTGAGTGATCCTCACCCTGAATAAACAGTGACTCTGTACAGTTACACAGTGAGTGATCCTTACTCTGAATAAACAGTGACTCTGTACAGTTACACAGAGAGTGATCCTCACCCTGAATAAACAGTGACTCTGTGCAGTTACACAGTGAGTGTTCCTCACCCTGAATAAACAGTGACTCTGTACAGTTACACAGTGAGTGATCCTGACCCTGAATAAACAGTGACTCTGTACAGTTACACAGTGAGTGATCCTGACCCTGAATAAACAGTGACTCTGTACAGTTACACAGTGAGTGATCCTGACCCTGAATAAACAGGGGCTCTGTACAGTTACACAGTGAGTGATCCTGACCCTGAATAAACAGTGACTCTGTACAGTTACACAGTGAGTGATCCTGACCCTGAATAAACAGGGGCTCTGTACAGTTACACAGTGAGTGTTCCTCACCCTGAATAATCAAGGACTCTGTACAGTTACACAGTGAGTGTTCCTCACCCTGAATAAACAGGGACTCTGTACAGTTACACAGTGAGTGATCCTCACCCTGAATAAACAGTGACTCTGTCCAGTTACACAGTGAGTGATCCTGACCCTGAATAAACAGGGACTCTGTACAGTTACACAGTGAGTGTTCCTCACCCTGAATAATCAAGGACTCTGTACAGTTACACAGTGAGTGTTCCTCACCCTGAATAAACAGTGACTCTGTACAGTTGCACAGTGAGTGACCCTCACCCTGAATAAACAGTGACAATGTGCCATTACACAGTGAGTGATCCTGACCCTGAATAAACAGGGACTCTGTACAGTTACACAGTGAGTGATCCTGACCCTGAATAAACAGGGACTCTGTACAGTTACACAGTGAGTGATCCTCACCCTGAATAAACAGTGACTCTGTACAGTTACACAGTGAGTGATCCTCACCCTGAATAAACGGGGACTCTGTACAGTTGCACAGTGAGTGATCCTCACCCTGAATAAACGGGGACTCTGTACAGTTACGCAGTGAGTGACCCTCACCCTGAATAAACAGTGACTCTGTACAGTTACACAGTGAGTGATCCTCACTCTGAATAAACAGTGACTCTGTACAGTTACACAGTGAGTGTTCCTCACCCTGAATAATCAAGGACTCTGTACAGTTACACAGTGAGTGACCCTCACTCTGAATAAACAGTGACTCTGTACAGTTACACAGTGAGTGACCCTCACCCTGAATAAACAGTGACTCTGTACAGTTACACAGTGAGTGTTCCTCACCCTGAATAAACAGTGACTCTGTACAGTTACACAGTGAGTGTTCATCACCCTGAATAAACTGGGACTCTGTACAGTTACACAGTGAGTGTTCCTCACCCTGAATAAACAGTGACTCTGTACAGTTACACAGTGAGTGATCCTCACCCTGAATAAACAGTGACTCTGTACAGTTACACAGTGAGTGATCCTCACCCTGAATAAACAGTGACTCTGTCCAGTTACACAGTGAGTGATCCTGACCCTGAATAAACAGGGACTCTGTACAGTTACACAGTGAGTGTTCCTCACCCTGAATAATCAAGGACTCTGTACAGTTACACAGTGAGTGATCCTCACCCTGAATAAACAGTGACTCTGTACAGTTACACAGTGAGTGATCCTCACCCTGAATAAACAGTGACTCTGTACAGTTACACAGTGAGTGATCCTGACCCTGAATAAACAGGGACTCTGTACAGTTACACAGTGAGTGTTCCTCACCCTGAATAATCAAGGACTCTGTACAGTTACACAGAGAGTGACCCTCACTCTGAATAAACAGTGACTCTGTACAGTTACACAGTGAGTGACCCTCACCCTTAATAAACAGTGACTCTGTACAGTTACACAGTGAGTGTTCATCACCCTGAATAAACAGTGACTCTGTCCAGTTACACAGTGAGTGATCCTGACCCTGAATAAACAGTGACTCTGTACAGTTACACAGTGAGTGATCCTGACCCTGAATAAACAGGGGCTCTGTACAGTTACACAGTGAGTGATCCTGACCCTGAATAAACAGTGACTCTGTACAGTTACACAGTGAGTGATCCTGACCCTGAATAAACAGGGACTCTGTACAGTTACACAGTGAGTGTTCCTCACCCTGAATAATCAAGGACTCTGTACAGTTACACAGAGAGTGATCCTCACCCTGAATAAACAGTGACAAAGTGCCATTACACAGTGAGTGATCCTCGCCCTGAATAAACAGTGACTCTGTACAGTTACACAGTGAGTGACCCTCACTCTGAATAAACAGTGACTCTGTACAGTTACACAGTGAGTGACCCTCACCCTGAATAAACAGTGACTCTGTACAGTTACACAGTGAGTGTTCATCACCCTGAATAAACTGGGACTCTGTACAGTTACACAGTGAGTGACCCTCACCCTGAATAAACAGTGACTCTGTACAGTTACACAGTGAGTGACCCTCACCCTGAATAAACAGGGACTCTGTACATTTACACAGTGAGTGTTCCTCACCCTGAATAATCAAGGACTCTGTACAGTTACACAGAGAGTGATGCTCACCCTGAATAAACTGTGACTCTGTACAGTTACACAGTGAGTGATCCTTACTCTGAATAAACAGTGACTCTGTACAGTTACACAGAGAGTGATCCTCACCCTGAATAAACAGTGACTCTGTGCAGTTACACAGTGAGTGATCCTCACCCTGAATAAACAGTGACTCTGTACAGTTACACAGAGAGTGATCCTCACCCTGAATAAACAGTGACTCTGTGCAGTTACACAGTGAGTGTTCCTCACCCTGAATAAACAGTGACTCTGTACAGTTACACAGTGAGTGATCCTGACCCTGAATAAACAGTGACTCTGTACAGTTACACAGTGAGTGATCCTCACCCTGAATAAACAGGGACTCTGTACAGTTACACAGTGAGTGATCCTCACCCTGAATAAACAGGGACTCTGTACAGTTACACAGTGAGTGATCCTCACCCTGAATAAACAGTGACTCTGTACAGTTACACAGTGAGTGATCCTGACCCTGAATAAACAGGGGCTCTGTACAGTTACACAGTGAGTGTTCCTCACCCTGAATAAACAGTGACAATGTGCCATTACACAGTGAGTGATCCTGACCCTGAATAAACAGGGGCTCTGTACAGTTACACAGTGAGTGTTCCTCACCCTGAATAAACAGGGACTCTGTACAGTTACACAGTGAGTGTTCCTCACCCTGAATAAACAGTGACAATGTGCCATTACACAGTGAGTGATCCTGACCCTGAATAAACAGGGGCTCTGTACAGTTACACAGTGAGTGTTCCTCACCCTGAATAAACAGGGACTCTGTACAGTTACACAGTGAGTGTTCCTCACCCTGAATAAACAGGGACTCTGTACAGTTACACAGTGAGTGATCCTGACCCTGAATAAACAGTGACTCTGTACAGTTACACAGTGAGTGTTCCTCACCCTGAATAAACAGGGGCTCTGTACAGTTACACAGTGAGTGTTCCTCACCCTGAATAAACAGGGGCTCTGTACAGTTACACAGTGAGTGATCCTCACCCTGAATAAACAGGGACTCTGTGCAGTTACACAGTGAGTGATCCTGACCCTGAATAAACAGTGACTCTGTACAGTTACACAGTGAGTGATCCTCACCCTGAATAAACAGTGACTCTGTACAGTTACACAGTGAGTGATCCTCACCCTGAATAAACAGTGACTCTGTACAGTTACACAGTGAGTGATCCTCACCCTGAATAAACAGTGACTCTGTACAGTTACACAGTGAGTGATCCTCACCCTGAATAAACAGGGACTCTGTCCAGTTACACAGTGAGTGATCCTGACCCTGAATAAACAGTGACTCTGTACAGTTACACAGTGAGTGATCCTCACCCTGAATAAACAGTGACTCTGTACAGTTACACAGTGAGTGATCCTCACCCTGAATAAACAGTGACTCTGTACAGTTACACAGTGAGTGATCCTCACCCTGAATAAACAGGGACTCTGTACAGTTACACAGTGAGTGACCCTCACCCTGAATAAACAGGGACTCTGTACAGTTACACAGTGAGTGATCCTCACCCTGAATAAACGGTGACTCTGTACAGTTACACAGTGAGTGTTCATCACCCTGAATAAACAGGGACTCTGTACAGTTACACAGTGAGTGATCCTCACCCTGAATAAACGGTGACTCTGTACAGTTACACAGTGAGTGTTCATCACCCTGAATAAACAGTGACTCTGTACAGTTACACAGTGAGTGTTCATCACCCTGAATTAACAGTGACTCTGTACAGTTACACAGTGAGTGACCCTCACTCTGAATAAACAGTGACTCTGTACATTTACACAGTGAGTGATCCTCACCCTGAATAAACAGTGACTCTGTACAGTTACACAGTGAGTGACCCTCACCCTGAATAAACAGTGACTCTGTACAGTTACACAGTGAGTGACCCTCACCCTGAATAAACAGTGACTCTGTACAGTTACACAGTGAGTGACCCTCACCCTGAATAAACAGTGACTCTGTACAGTTACACAGTGAGTGACCCTCACCCTGAATTAACAGTGACTCTGTACAGTTACACAGTGAGTGACCCTCACTCTGAATAAACAGTGACTCTGTACATTTACACAGTGAGTGTTCCTCACCCTGAATAATCAAGGACTCTGTACAGTTACACAGAGAGTGATACTCACCCTGAATAAACAGGGACTATGTGCAGTTACACAGTGAGTGATCCTTACTCTGAATAAACAGTGACTCTGTACAGTTACACAGTGAGTGATCCTCACCCTGAATAAACAGTGACTCTGTACAGTTACACAGTGAGTGATCCTTACTCTGAATAAACAGTGACTCTGTACAGTTACACAGAGAGTGATCCTCACCCTGAATAAACAGTGACTCTGTACAGTTACACATTGAGTGATCCTCACCCTGAATAAACAGTGACTCTGTACAGTTACACAGTGAGTGATCCTGACCCTGAATAAACAGTGACTCTGTACAGTTACACAGTGAGTGATCCTCACCCTGAATAAACAGTGACTCTGTACAGTTACACAGTGAGTGTTCCTCACCCTGAATAATCAAGGACTCTGTACAGTTACACAGTGAGTGATCCTGACCCTGAATAAACAGTGACTCTGTACAGTTACACAGTGAGTGATCCTCACCCTGAATAAACAGTGACTCTGTACAGTTACACAGTGAGTGTTCCTCACCCTGAATAATCAAGGACTCTGTACAGTTACACAGTGAGTGATCCTCACCCTGAATAAACAGTGACTCTGTACAGTTACACAGTGAGTGTTCCTCACCCTGAATAATCAAGGACTCTGTACAGTTACACAGAGAGTGATCCTCACCCTGAATAAACAGTGACTCTGTACAGTTACACAGTGAGTGATCCTCACCCTGAATAAACAGTGACTCTGTACAGTTACACAGTGAGTGATCCTCACCCTGAATAAACAGTGACTCTGTACAGTTACACAGTGAGTGATCCTGACCCTGAATAAACAGTGACTCTGTACAGTTACACAGTGAGTGATCCTCACCCTGAATAAACAGTGACTCTGTACAGTTACACAGTGAGTGATCCTCACCCTGAATAAACAGTGACTCTGTACAGTTACACAGTGAGTGATCCTGACCCTGAATAAACAGTGACTCTGTACAGTTACACAGTGAGTGATCCTCACCCTGAATAAACAGTGACTCTGTACAGTTACACAGTGAGTGATCCTGACCCTGAATAAACAGTGACTCTGTACAGTTACACAGTGAGTGACCCTCACCCTGAATAAACAGTGACTCTGTACAGTTACACAGTGAGTGTTCCTCACCCTGAATAAACAGGGACTCTGTACAGTTACACAGTGAGTGTTCCTCACCCTGAATAAACAGTGACAATGTGCAGTTACACAGTGAGTGATCCTGACCCTGAATAAACAGGGACTCTGTACAGTTACACAGTGAGTGTTCCTCACCCTGAATAAACAGGGACTCTGTACAGTTACACAGTGAGTGATCCTGACCCTGAATAAACAGTGACTCTGTACAGTTACACAGTGAGTGATCCTCACCCTGAATAAACAAGGAATCTGTGCAGTTACACAGTGAGTGTTCCTCACCCTGAATAAACAGGGACTCTGTCCAGTTACACAGTGAGTGATCCTCACCCTGAATAAACAAGGAATCTGTACAGTTACACAGTGAGTGATCCTCACCCTGAATAAACAGTGACTCTGTACAGTTACACAGTGAGTGATCCTCACCCTGAATAAACAGTGACTCTGTACAGTTACACAGTGAGTGACCCTCACCCTGAATAAACAGTGACTATGTGCAGTTACACTGTGAGTGTTCCTTACTCTGAATAATCAAGGACTCTGTACAGTTGCACAGTGAGTGATCCTCACCCTGAATAAAGAGTGACTCCGTGCAGTTACAGTGTGAGTGACCCCCACCCTGAATAAATAGTGACACTGTACAGTTACACAGTGAGTGATCCTCACCCTGAATAAACAGTGACTCTGTGCAGTTACACAGTGAGTGATCCTCACCGTGAATAAACAGGGACTCTGTACAGTTACGCAGTGAGTGTTCCTCACCCTGAATAAACAGGGACTCTGTACAGTTACACAGTGAGTGATCCTCACCGTGAATAAACAGGGACTCTGTACAGTTACACAGTGAGTGTTCCTCACCCTGAATAAACAGGGACTCTGTACAGTTACACAGTGAGTGTTCCTCACCCTGAATAATCAAGGACTCTGTACAGTTACACTGTGAGAGACCCTCACCCTGAATAAACAGTGACTCTGTACAGTTACACAGTGAGTGACCCTCTCCCTGAGTAAACAGTGACACTGTACAGTTACACAGTGAGTGATCCTCACCCTGAATAAACAGTGACTCTGTGCAGTTACACAGTGAGTGATCCTCACCGTGAATAAACAGGGACTCTGTACAGTTACACTGTGAGTGATCCTCACCGTGAATAAACAGGGACTCTGTACAGTTACACAGTGAGTGTTCCTCACCCTGAATAAACAGGGACTCTGTACAGTTACACAGTGAATGTTCCTCACCCTGAATAATCAAGGACTCTGTACATTTACACAGTGAGTGATCCTCACCCTGAATAAACTGTGATTCTGTGCAGTTACACTGTGAGAGACCCTCACCCTGAATAAACAGTGAGTCTGTACAGTTACACAGTGAGTGACCCTCTCCCTGAGTAAACAGTGACTCTGTACAGTTACACTGTGAGTGATCCTTCCCCTGAATAAACAGTGACTCTGTACCGTTACACAGTGAGTGATCCTCACCCTGAATAAACAGTGACTCTGTGCAGTTACACTGTGAGTGACACTCACCCTGAATAAACAGTGATTCTGTGCAGTTACACTGTGAGAGACCCTCACCCTGAATAAACAGTGACTCTGTACAGTTACACTGTGAGTGATCCTTCCCCTGAATAAACAGTGACTCTGTACCGTTACACAGTGAGTGATCCTCACCCTGAATAAACAGTGACTCTGTGCAGTTACACTGTGAGTGACACTCACCCTGAATAAACAGTGATTCTGTGCAGTTACACTGTGAGAGACCCTCACCCTGAATAAACAGTGACTCTGTACAGTTACACAGTGAGTGATCCTCACCCTGAATAAACAGTGACTCTGTGCAGTTACACTGTGAGTGACACTCACCCTGAATAAACAGTGATTCTGTGCAGTTACACTGTGAGAGACCCTCACCCTGAATAAATAGTGACTCTGTACAGTTACACAGTGAGTGATCCTCACCCTGAATAAACAGTGACTCTGTGCAGTTACACTGTGAGTGACACTCACCCTGAATAAACAGTGATTCTGTGCAGTTACACTGTGAGAGACCCTCACCCTGAATAAACAGTGACTCTGTACAGTTACACTGTGAGTGATCCTTCCCCTGAATAAACAGTGACTCTGTACCGTTACACAGTGAGTGATCCTCACCCTGAATAAACAGTGACTCTGTGCAGTTACACTGTGAGTGACACTCACCCTGAATAAACAGTGACTCTGTGCAGTTACACTGTGAGTGACCCTCACTCTGAATAAACAGTGACAATGTACCAGGACACAGTGAGTGATCCTCACCCTGAATAGACAGGGACTCTGCACAGTTACACAGTGAGCGTTCATCACCCTGAATAAACAGTGACTCTGTGCAGTTACACTGTGAGTGACCCTCACCCTGAATAAACAGGGACTTTGTGCAGTTACACTGTGAGTGACCCTCACCCTGAATAATCAAGGACTCTGTACAGTTACACTGTGAGAGACCCTCACCCTGAATAAACAGTGACTCTGTACAGTTACACAGTGAGTGACCCTCTCCCTGAGTAAACAGTGACACTGTACAGTTACACAGTGAGTGACCCTCTCCCTGAGTAAACAGTGACACTGTACAGTTACACAGTGAGTGATCCTCACCCTGAATAAACAGTGACAATGTACCAGGACACAGTGAGTGATCCTCACCCTGAATAGACAGGGACTCTGCACAGTTACACAGTGAGCGTTCATCACCCTGAATAAACAGTGACTCTGTGCAGTTACACTGTGAGTGACCCTCACCCTGAATAATCAAGGACTCTGTACAGTTACACTGTGAGAGACCCTCACCCTGAATAAACAGTGACTCTGTACAGTTACACAGTGAGTGACCCTCTCCCTGAGTAAACAGTGACACTGTACAGTTACACAGTGAGTGATCCTCACCCTGAATAAACAGTGACAATGTGCCATTACACAGTGAGTGATCCTCACCCTGAATAAACAGTGACTCTGTACAGTTACACAGTGAGTGTTCCTCACCCTGAATAATCAAGGACTCTGTACAGATACACAGTGAGTGTTCCTCACCCTGAATAAACAGTGACTCTGTACAGTTACACAGTGAGTGTTCCTCACCCTGAATAATCAAGGACTCTGTACAGTTACACAGTGAGTGTTCCTCACCCTGAATAAACAGTGACAATGTGCCATTACACAGTGAGTGATCCTGACCCTGAATAAACAGGGACTCTGTACAGTTACACAGTGAGTGATCCTCACCCTGAATAAACAGTGACTCTGTACAGTTACACAGTGAGTGACCCGCACCCTGAATAAACAGTGACTCTGTACAGTTACACAGTGAGTGACCCTCACCCTGTATAAACAGGGACTCTGTACAGTTACACAGTGAGTGTTCCTCACCCTGAATAATCAAGGACTCTGTACAGATACACAGTGAGTGTTCCTCACCCTGAATAAACAGTGACTCTGTACAGTTACACAGTGAGTGACCCGCACCCTGAATAAACAGTGACTCTGTACAGTTACACAGTGAGTGATCCTGACCCTGAATAAACAGGGACTCTGTACAGTTACACAGTGAGTGTTCCTCACCCTGAATAAACAGGGACTCTGTACAGTTACACAGTGAGTGATCCTGACCCTGAATAAACAGGGACTCTGTACAGTTACACAGTGAGTGATTCTGACCCTGAATAAACAGTGACTCTGTACAGTTCCGCAGTGAGTGTTCCTTACTCTGAATAATCAAGGACTCTGTACAGTTGCACAGTGAGTGATCCTCACCCTGAATAAAGAGTGACTCCGTGCAGTTACAGTGTGAGTGACCCTCACCCTGAATAAATAGTGACACTGTACAGTTACACAGTGAGTGATCCTCACCCTGAATAAACAGTGACTCTGTGCAGTTACACAGTGAGTGATCCTCACCGTGAATAAACAGGGACTCTGTACAGTTGCACAATGAGTGATCCTTACCCTGAATAAACAGTGACTCTGTACAGTTGCACAGTGAGTGATCCTCACCCTGAATAAAGAGTGACTCCGTGCAGTTACAGTGTGAGTGACCCTCACCCTGAATAAATAGTGACACTGTACAGTTACACAGTGAGTGATCCTCACCCTGAATAAACAGTGACTCTGTGCAGTTACACAGTGAGTGATCCTCACCGTGAATAAACAGGGACTCTGTACAGTTACACAGTGAGTGACCATCACCCTGAATAAACAGTGACTCTGTACAGTTACACAGTGAGTGACCCTCACCCTGAATTAACAGTGACTCTGTACAGTTACACAGTGAGTGACCCTCACTCTGAATAAACAGTGACTCTGTACATTTACACAGTGAGTGTTCCTCACCCTGAATAATCAAGGACTCTGTACAGTTACACAGAGAGTGATCCTCACCCTGAATAAACAGGGACTATGTGCAGTTACACAGTGAGTGATCCTTACTCTGAATAAACAGTGACTCTGTACAGTTACACAGTGAGTGATCCTCACCCTGAATAAACAGTGACTCTGTACAGTTACACAGTGAGTGATCCTTACTCTGAATAAACAGTGACTCTGTACAGTTACACAGAGAGTGATCCTCACCCTGAATAAACAGTGACTCTGTACAGTTACACAGTGAGTGATCCTCACCCTGAATAAACAGTGACTCTGTACAGTTACACAGTGAGTGATCCTGACCCTGAATAAACAGTGACTCTGTACAGTTACACAGTGAGTGATCCTCACCCTGAATAAACAGTGACTCTGTACAGTTACACAGTGAGTGTTCCTCACCCTGAATAATCAAGGACTCTGTACAGTTACACAGTGAGTGATCCTGACCCTGAATAAACAGTGACTCTGTACAGTTACACAGTGAGTGATCCTCACCCTGAATAAACAGTGACTCTGTACAGTTACACAGTGAGTGTTCCTCACCCTGAATAATCAAGGACTCTGTACAGTTACACAGTGAGTGATCCTCACCCTGAATAAACAGTGACTCTGTACAGTTACACAGTGAGTGTTCCTCACCCTGAATAATCAAGGACTCTGTACAGTTACACAGAGAGTGATCCTCACCCTGAATAAACAGTGACTCTGTACAGTTACACAGTGAGTGATCCTCACCCTGAATAAACAGTGACTCTGTACAGTTACACAGTGAGTGATCCTCACCCTGAATAAACAGTGACTCTGTACAGTTACACAGTGAGTGATCCTGACCCTGAATAAACAGTGACTCTGTACAGTTACACAGTGAGTGATCCTCACCCTGAATAAACAGTGACTCTGTACAGTTACACAGTGAGTGATCCTCACCCTGAATAAACAGTGACTCTGTACAGTTACACAGTGAGTGATCCTGACCCTGAATAAACAGTGACTCTGTACAGTTACACAGTGAGTGATCCTCACCCTGAATAAACAGTGACTCTGTACAGTTACACAGTGAGTGATCCTGACCCTGAATAAACAGTGACTCTGTACAGTTACACAGTGAGTGACCCTCACCCTGAATAAACAGTGACTCTGTACAGTTACACAGTGAGTGTTCCTCACCCTGAATAAACAGGGACTCTGTACAGTTACACAGTGAGTGATCCTCACCCTGAATAAACAGTGACTCTGTACAGTTACACAGTGAGTGATCCTGACCCTGAATAAACAGGGACTCTGTACAGTTACACAGTGAGTGTTCCTCACCCTGAATAAACAGTGACTCTGTACAGTTACACAGTGAGTGTTCCTCACCCTGAATAAACAGGGACTCTGTACAGTTACACAGTGAGTGATCCTGACCCTGAATAAACAGTGACTCTGTACAGTTACACAGTGAGTGATCCTCACCCTGAATAAACAAGGAATCTGTGCAGTTACACAGTGAGTGTTCCTTACCCTGAATAAACAGGGACTCTGTCCAGTTACACAGTGAGTGATCCTCACCCTGAATAAACAGTGACTCTGTACAGTTACACAGTGAGTGATCCTCACCCTGAATAAACAAGGAATCTGTACAGTTACACAGTGAGTGATCCTCACCCTGAATAAACAGTGACTCTGTACAGTTACACAGTGAGTGATCCTCACCCTGAATAAACAGTGACTCTGTACAGTTACACAGTGAGTGACCCTCACCCTGAATAAACAGTGACTATGTGCAGTTACACTGTGAGTGTTCCTTACTCTGAATAATCAAGGACTCTGTACAGTTGCACAGTGAGTGATCCTCACCCTGAATAAAGAGTGACTCCGTGCAGTTACAGTGTGAGTGACCCCCACCCTGAATAAATAGTGACACTGTACAGTTACACAGTGAGTGATCCTCACCCTGAATAAACAGTGACTCTGTGCAGTTACACAGTGAGTGATCCTCACCGTGAATAAACAGGGACTCTGTACAGTTACGCAGTGAGTGTTCCTCACCCTGAATAAACAGGGACTCTGTACAGTTACACAGTGAGTGATCCTCACCGTGAATAAACAGGGACTCTGTACAGTTACACAGTGAGTGTTCCTCACCCTGAATAAACAGGGACTCTGTACAGTTACACAGTGAGTGTTCCTCACCCTGAATAATCAAGGACTCTGTACAGTTACACTGTGAGAGACCCTCACCCTGAATAAACAGTGACTCTGTACAGTTACACAGTGAGTGACCCTCTCCCTGAGTAAACAGTGACACTGTACAGTTACACAGTGAGTGATCCTCACCCTGAATAAACAGTGACTCTGTGCAGTTACACAGTGAGTGATCCTCACCGTGAATAAACAGGGACTCTGTACAGTTACACTGTGAGTGATCCTCACCGTGAATAAACAGGGTCTCTGTACAGTTACACAGTGAGTGTTCCTCACCCTGAATAAACAGGGACTCTGTACAGTTACACAGTGAATGTTCCTCACCCTGAATAATCAAGGACTCTGTACATTTACACAGTGAGTGATCCTCACCCTGAATAAACTGTGATTCTGTGCAGTTACACTGTGAGAGACCCTCACCCTGAATAAACAGTGAGTCTGTACAGTTACACAGTGAGTGACCCTCTCCCTGAGTAAACAGTGACTCTGTACAGTTACACTGTGAGTGATCCTTCCCCTGAATAAACAGTGACTCTGTACCGTTACACAGTGAGTGATCCTCACCCTGAATAAACAGTGACTCTGTGCAGTTACACTGTGAGTGACACTCACCCTGAATAAACAGTGATTCTGTGCAGTTACACTGTGAGAGACCCTCACCCTGAATAAACAGTGACTCTGTACAGTTACACTGTGAGTGATCCTTCCCCTGAATAAACAGTGACTCTGTACCGTTACACAGTGAGTGATCCTCACCCTGAATAAACAGTGACTCTGTGCAGTTACACTGTGAGTGACACTCACCCTGAATAAACAGTGATTCTGTGCAGTTACACTGTGAGAGACCCTCACCCTGAATAAACAGTGACTCTGTACAGTTACACAGTGAGTGATCCTCACCCTGAATAAACAGTGACTCTGTGCAGTTACACTGTGAGTGACACTCACCCTGAATAAACAGTGATTCTGTGCAGTTACACTGTGAGAGACCCTCACCCTGAATAAATAGTGACTCTGTACAGTTACACAGTGAGTGATCCTCACCCTGAATAAACAGTGACTCTGTGCAGTTACACTGTGAGTGACACTCACCCTGAATAAACAGTGATTCTGTGCAGTTACACTGTGAGAGACCCTCACCCTGAATAAACAGTGACTCTGTACAGTTACACTGTGAGTGATCCTTCCCCTGAATAAACAGTGACTCTGTACCGTTACACAGTGAGTGATCCTCACCCTGAATAAACAGTGACTCTGTGCAGTTACACTGTGAGTGACACTCACCCTGAATAAACAGTGACTCTGTGCAGTTACACTGTGAGTGACCCTCACTCTGAATAAACAGTGACAATGTACCAGGACACAGTGAGTGATCCTCACCCTGAATAGACAGGGACTCTGCACAGTTACACAGTGAGCGTTCATCACCCTGAATAAACAGTGACTCTGTGCAGTTACACTGTGAGTGACCCTCACCCTGAATAAACAGGGACTTTGTGCAGTTACACTGTGAGTGACCCTCACCCTGAATAATCAAGGACTCTGTACAGTTACACTGTGAGAGACCCTCACCCTGAATAAACAGTGACTCTGTACAGTTACACAGTGAGTGACCCTCTCCCTGAGTAAACAGTGACACTGTACAGTTACACAGTGAGTGACCCTCTCCCTGAGTAAACAGTGACACTGTACAGTTACACAGTGAGTGATCCTCACCCTGAATAAACAGTGACAATGTACCAGGACACAGTGAGTGATCCTCACCCTGAATAGACAGGGACTCTGCACAGTTACACAGTGAGCGTTCATCACCCTGAATAAACAGTGACTCTGTACAGTTACACAGTGAGTGACCCTCACCCTGAATAATCAAGGACTCTGTACAGTTACACTGTGAGAGACCCTCACCCTGAATAAACAGTGACTCTGTACAGTTACACAGTGAGTGACCCTCTCCCTGAGTAAACAGTGACACTGTACAGTTACACAGTGAGTGATCCTCACCCTGAATAAACAGTGACAATGTGCCATTACACAGTGAGTGATCCTCACCCTGAATAAACAGTGACTCTGTACAGTTACACAGTGAGTGTTCCTCACCCTGAATAAACAGTGACAATGTGCCATTACACAGTGAGTGATCCTGACCCTGAATAAACAGGGACTCTGTACAGTTACACAGTGAGTGTTCCTCACCCTGAATAATCAAGGACTCTGTACAGTTACACAGTGAGTGATCCTGACCCTGAATAAACAGTGACTCTGTACAGTTACACAGTGAGTGTTCCTCACCCTGAATAATCAAGGACTCTGTACAGATACACAGTGAGTGTTCCTCACCCTGAATAAACAGTGACTCTGTACAGTTACACAGTGAGTGTTCCTCACCCTGAATAATCAAGGACTCTGTACAGTTACACAGTGAGTGATCCTCACCCTGAATAAACAGTGACTCTGTACAGTTACACAGTGAGTGTTCCTCACCCTGAATAATCAAGGACTCTGTACAGATACACAGTGAGTGTTCCTCACCCTGAATAAACAGTGACTCTGTACAGTTACACAGTGAGTGATCCTCACCCTGAATAAACAGTGACTCTGTACAGTTACACAGTGAGTGATCCTCACCCTGAATAAACAGGGACTCTGTACAGTTACACAGTGAGTGTTCCTCACCCTGAATAAACAGGGACTCTGTACAGTTACACAGTGAGTGACCCGCACCCTGAATAAACAGTGACTCTGTACAGTTACACAGTGAGTGACCCTCACCCTGTATAAACAGGGACTCTGTACAGTTACACAGTGAGTGATCCTCACCCTGAATAAACAGGGACTCTGTACAGTTACACAGTGAGTGATCCTCACCCTGAATAAACAGGGACTCTGTACAGTTACACAGTGAGTGTTCCTCACCCTGAATAATCAAGGACTCTGTACAGTTACACAGTGAGTGTTCCTCACCCTGAATAAACAGTGACAATGTGCCATTACACAGTGAGTGATCCTGACCCTGAATAAACAGGGACTCTGTACAGTTACACAGTGAGTGATCCTCACCCTGAATAAACAGGGACTCTGTACAGTTACACAGTGAGTGTTCCTCACCCTGAATAATCAAGGACTCTGTACAGTTACACAGTGAGTGTTCCTCACCCTGAATAAACAGTGACAATGTGCCATTACACAGTGAGTGATCCTGACCCTGAATAAACAGGGACTCTGTACAGTTACACAGTGAGTGATCCTCACCCTGAATAAACAGTGACTCTGTACAGTTACACAGTGAGTGACCCGCACCCTGAATAAACAGTGACTCTGTACAGTTACACAGTGAGTGACCCTCACCCTGTATAAACAGGGACTCTGTACAGTTACACAGTGAGTGTTCCTCACCCTGAATAATCAAGGACTCTGTACAGATACACAGTGAGTGTTCCTCACCCTGAATAAACAGTGACTCTGTACAGTTACACAGTGAGTGACCCGCACCCTGAATAAACAGTGACTCTGTACAGTTACACAGTGAGTGATCCTGACCCTGAATAAACAGGGACTCTGTACAGTTACACAGTGAGTGTTCCTCACCCTGAATAAACAGGGACTCTGTACAGTTACACAGTGAGTGATTCTGACCCTGAATAAACAGTGACTCTGTACAGTTCCGCAGTGAGTGTTCCTTACTCTGAATAATCAAGGACTCTGTACAGTTGCACAGTGAGTGATCCTCACCCTGAATAAAGAGTGACTCCGTGCAGTTACAGTGTGAGTGACCCTCACCCTGAATAAATAGTGACACTGTACAGTTACACAGTGAGTGATCCTCACCCTGAATAAACAGTGACTCTGTGCAGTTACACAGTGAGTGATCCTCACCGTGAATAAACAGGGACTCTGTACAGTTGCACAATGAGTGATCCTTACCCTGAATAAACAGTGACTCTGTACAGTTGCACAGTGAGTGATCCTCACCCTGAATAAAGAGTGACTCCGTGCAGTTACAGTGTGAGTGACCCTCACCCTGAATAAATAGTGACACTGTACAGTTACACAGTGAGTGATCCTCACCCTGAATAAACAGTGACTCTGTGCAGTTACACAGTGAGTGATCCTCACCGTGAATAAACAGGGACTCTGTACAGTTACACAGTGAGTGTTCCTCACCCTGAATAAACAGTGACTCTGTACAGTTCCGCAGTGAGTGTTCCTTACTCTGAATAATCAAGGACTCTGTACAGTTGCACAATGAGTGATCCTTACCCTGAATAAACAGTGACTCTGTACAGTTACACTGTGAGTGATCTTCACCGTGAATAAACAGGGACTCTATACAGTTACACAGTGAATGTTCCTCACCCTGAATAATCAAGGACTCTGTACAGTTACACAGTGAGTGATCCTCACCCTGAATAAACTGTGATTCTGTGCAGTTACACTGTGAGAGACCCTCACCCTGAATAAACAGTGAGTCTGTACAGTTACACAGTGAGTGATCCTCACCCTGAATAAATAGTGACTCCGTGCAGTTACACTGTGACTGACACTCACCCTGAATAAACAGTGACTCTGTGCAGTTACACTGTGAGTGACCCTCACCCTGAATAAACAGTGACAATGTACCAGTACACAGTGAGTGATCCTCACCCTGAATAGACAGGGACTCTGCACAGTTACACAGTGAGTGTTCATCACCCTGAATAAACTGGGACTCTGTACAGTTACACAGTGAGTGATCCTCACCCTGAATAAACAGTGACAATGTGCCATTACACAGTGAGTGTTCCTCACCCTGAATAAACAGGGACTCTGTCCAGTTACACAGTGAGTGATCCTCACCCTGAATAAACAAGGAATCTGTGCAGTTACACAGTGAGTGTTCCTCACCCTGAATAAACAGGGACTCTGTCCAGTTACACAGTGAGTGATCCTCACCCTGAATAAACAAGGAATCTGTACAGTTACACAGTGAGTGATCCTCACCCTGAATAAACAGTGACTCTGTACAGTTACACAGTGAGTGACCCTCACCCTGAATAAACAGTGACTCTGTACAGTTACACTGTGAGTGTTCCTTACTCTGAATAATCAATGACTCTGGACAGTTGCACAATGAGTGATCCTTACCCTGAATAAACAGTGACTCTGTACAGTTACGCAGTGAGTGATCCTTACTCTGAATAATCAAGGACTCTGTACAGTTGCACAGTGAGTGACCCTCACCCTGAATAAACAGTGACTCTGTGCAGTTACACAGTGAGTGACCCTCACCCTGAATAAACAGTGACTCTGTACAGTTACACAGTGAGTGACCCTCACCCTGAATAAACAGTGACTCTGTACAGTTACACAGTGAGTGACCCTCACCCTGAATAAACAGTGACACTGTACAGTTACACAGTGAGTGATCCTCACCCTGAATAAACAGTGACTCTGTACAGTTACACAGTGAGTGACCCTCACCCTGAATAAACAGGGACTCTGTACAGTTACACAGTGAGTGATTCTGACCCTGAATAAACAGTGACTCTGTACAGTTCCGCAGTGAGTGTTCCTCACTCTGAATAATCAAGGACTCTGCACAGTTGCACAATGAGTGATCCTTACCCTGAATAAACAGTGACTCTGTACAGTTGCACAGTGAGTGATCCTCACCCTGAATAAAGAGTGACTCCGTGCAGTTACAGTGTGAGTGACCCTCACCCTGAATAAATAGTGACACTGTACAGTTACACAGTGAGTGATCCTCACCCTGAATAAACAGTGACTCTGTGCAGTTACACAGTGAGTGATCCTCACCGTGAATAAACAGGGACTCTGTACAGTTACACAGTGAGTGTTCCTCACCCTGAATAAACAGGGACTCTGTACAGTTACACTGTGAGTGATCTTCACCGTGAATAAACAGGGACTCTATACAGTTACACAGTGAATGTTCCTCACCCTGAATAATCAAGGACTCTGTACAGTTACACAGTGAGTGATCCTCACCCTGAATAAACTGTGATTCTGTGCAGTTACACTGTGAGAGACCCTCACCCTGAATAAACAGTGAGTCTGTACAGTTACACAGTGAGTGATCCTCACCCTGAATAAATAGTGACTCTGTGCATCTACACTGTGACTGACACTCACCCTGAATAAACAGTGACTCTGTGCAGTTACACTGTGAGTGACCCTCACCCTGAATAAACAGTGACAATGTACCAGTACACAGTGAGTGATCCTCACCCTGAATAGACAGGGACTCTGCACAGTTACACAGTGAGTGTTCATCACCCTGAATAAACTGGGACTCTGTACAGTTACACAGTGAGTGACCCTCACCCTGAATAAACAGTGACTCTGTACAGTTACACAGTGAGTGACCCTCACCCTGAATAAACAGGGACTCTGTACAGTTACACAGTGAGTGTTCATCACCCTGAATAATCAAGGACTCTGGACAGTTACACAGTGTGTGATCCTCACCCTGAATAAACAGTGACTCTGTACAGTTACACAGTGAGTGATCCTCACCCTGAATAAACAGTGACTCTGTACAGTTACACAGTGAGTGTTCCTCACCCTGAATAATCAAGGACTCTGTACAGTTACACAGTGAGTGTTCCTCACCCTGAATAAACAGTGACAATGTGCCATTACACAGTGAGTGATCCTCACCCTGAATAAACAGGGACTCTGTACAGTTACACAGTGAGTGTTCCTCACCCTGAATAAACAGGGACTCTGTACAGTTACACAGTGAGTGACCCTCACCCTGAATAAACAGTGACTCTGTACAGTTACACAGTGAGTGACCCTCACCCTGAATAAACAGTGACTCTGTACAGTTACACAGTGAGTGTTCCTCACCCTGAATAAACAGTGACTCTGTACAGTTACACAGTGAGTGTTCCTCACCCTGAATAATCAAGGACTCTGTACAGTTACACAGTGAGTGTTCCTCACCCTGAATAAACAGTGACAATGTGCCATTACACAGTGAGTGATCCTCACCCTGAATAAACAGTGACTCTGTACAGTTACACAGTGAGTGTTCCTCACCCTGAATAAACAGTGACAATGTGCCATTACACAGTGAGTGATCCTCACCCTGAATAAACAGTGACTCTGTACAGTTACACAGTGAGTGATCCTCACCATGAATAAACAGTGACAATGTGCCATTACACAGTGAGTGATCCTCACCCTGAATAAACAGTGACTCTGTACAGTTACACAGTGAGTGATCCTGACCCTGAATAAACAGGGACTCTGTACAGTTACACAGTGAGTGTTCCTCACCCTGAATAAACAGTGACTCTGTACAGTTACACAGTGAGTGACCCTCACCCTGAATAAACAGTGACTCTGTACAGTTACACAGTGAGTGACCCTCACCCTGAATAAACAGGGACTCTGTACAGTTACACAGTGAGTGATCCTCACCCTGAATAAACGGTGACTCTGTACAGTTACACAGTGAGTGTTCATCACCCTGAATAAACAGTGACTCTGTACAGTTACACAGTGAGTGATCCTCACCCTGAATAAACGGTGACTCTGTACAGTTACACAGTGAGTGTTCATCACCCTGAATAAACATGGACTCTGTACAGTTACACAGTGAGTGATCCTCACCCTGAATAAACGGTGACTCTGTACAGTTACACAGTGAGTGTTCATCACCCTGAATAAACAGTGACTCTGTACAGTTACACAGTGAGTGTTCATCACCCTGAATTAACAGTGACTCTGTACAGTTACACAGTGAGTGACCCTCACTCTGTATAAACAGTGACTCTGTACATTTACACAGTGAGTGATCCTCACCCTGAATAAACAGTGACTCTGTACAGTTACACAGTGAGTGACCCTCACCCTGAATAAACAGTGACTCTGTACAGTTACACAGTGAGTGACCCTCACCCTGAATAAACAGTGACTCTGTACAGTTACACAGTGAGTGACCCTCACCCTGAATAAACAGTGACTCTGTACAGTTACACAGTGAGTGACCCTCACCCTGAATTAACAGTGACTCTGTACAGTTACACAGTGAGTGACCCTCACTCTGAATAAACAGTGACTCTGTACATTTACACAGTGAGTGTTCCTCACCCTGAATAATCAAGGACTCTGTACAGTTACACAGAGAGTGATCCTTACCCTGAATAAACAGGGACTATGTGGAGAGACCAAGGCTAAGGGAGTAAACCCTAACAGAAAATCCGGAGCGGAACCCCGTAGGCGGTCATGTGTCACCTTTGGCATGTTTCCGGCAGTTCCTGCAGCCATACTGGTGCCAAACGTCGTGTCCTGCACTCCTTTGGACCCCACCAGAAAGGCCGAGAGGGGGGTTTTGACGACTGGGCAACTCTCAACCTCCATAAATTTGCCCAGGCATGCGCCATGGAGAGGTCACTCCATAGTTGCCTCACAGCGACTGAAACAACACGGAAGGCAGCAGTTACGGGTTATAAGTCCAGATAAATTGGCGTAGAAACTGGGCGCCACGGGTTGCCTTTGTCGGTGGGAGAGGTCATTGCACCTCACTGGACAGCTACCGCCCGCCTCAAACCGGGCAGCCCCCGGTCAATAAGGTTCTGTCCCGCCACAGTCTGCCTGCTTCAATGGGTGCTTGGAGCTCAGGGTCATTGCCCGAAAGGTGGACTGATACACCGCACCAAACAACATGAAAAAAGGAAAGAAGGTACCAGCCCTTCGCTTTGCAAGCTGGAACGTCAGAACTATGTGTCCTGGCCTGTCGGAAGACCTTACACAAATCAACGATTCTCGGAAGACCGCCATCATTAACAACGAGCTCAGTAGACTCAATGTGGACATTGCAGCACTTCAGGAGACTCGCCTCCCCTCGAGTGGCTCTCTAGCAGAGCAAGACTACACCTTCTTCTGGCAGGGCAGGGATCCTGAAGAACCAAGACAGCATGGAGTGGGCTTCGCCATCAGAAACTCCTTGCTCAGCATGATAGAGCCTCCCTCAAATGGCTCGGAACGCATACTGTCCATCCGACTGCTCACCACCTCTGGTCCAGTACACCTACTCAGCATCTATGCTCCAACACTCTGTTCCGCACCTGAAGCTAAAGACCAGTTCTATGAACAACTCCATAACATCATTAGCAGCATCCCCAACACCGAACACCTATTCCTGCTGGGGGACTTTAATGCCAGGGTTGGGGCCGACCATGACTCATGGCCCTCCTGCCTTGGGCGCTATGGCGTTGGAAGGATGAATGAGAACGGGCAGAGACTGCTTGAGTTGTGTACCTATCATAACCTCTGCATCACCAACTCGTTCTTTCACACTAAACCCTGTCACCAGGTTTCATGGAGGCACCCAAGATCACGTCGTTGGCACCAGCTAGACCTCATTGTCACAAGGCGAGCCGCCTTAAACAGTGTTCAAATCACACGCAGCTTCCACAGTGCGGACTGCGACACCGACCACTCCCTGGTGTGCAGCAAGGTTAGACTCAGACCAAAGAAGTTGCATCATTCCAAGCAGAAGGGCCACCCGCGCATCAACACGAGCAGAATTTCTCACCCACAGCTGTTACAAAAATTTCTAAATTCACTTGTAACAGCCCTTCAAAACACTCCCACAGGGGATGCTGAGACCAAGTGGGCCCACATCAGAGACGCCATCTATGAGTCAGCTTTGACCACCTACGGCAAAAGTGCGAAGAGAAATGCAGACTGGTTTCAATCTCATAATGAAGAGCTGGAACCTGTCATAGCCGCTAAGCGCATTGCACTTTTGAACTACAAGAAAGCCCCCAGCGATTTAACATCCGCAGCACTTAAAGCAGCCAGAAGTACTGCACAAAGAACAGCTAGGCGTTGCGCAAACGACTACTGGCAACACCTATGCAGTCATATTCAGCTGGCCTCAGACACCGGAAACATCAGAGGAATGTATGATGGCATGAAGAGAGCTCTTGGGCCAACCATCAAGAAGATCACCCCCCTCAAATCTAAATCGGGGGACATAATCACTGACCAACGCAAACAGATGGACCGCTGGGTTGAGCACTACCTAGAACTGTACTCCAGGGAGAATGCTGTCACTGAGACTGCCCTCAATGCAGCCCAGCCTCTACCAGTCATGGATGAGCTGGACATACAGCCAACCAAATCGGAACTCAGTGATGCCATTGATTCCCTAGCCAGCGGAAAAGCCCCTGGGAAGGACAGCATTACCCCTGAAATAATCAAGAGTGCCAAGCCTGCTATACTCTCAGCACTACATGAACTGCTATGCCTGTGCTGGGACGAGGGAGCAGTACCCCAGGACATGCGCGATGCCAACATCATCACCCTCTATAAAAACAAAGGTGACCGCGGTGACTGCAACAACTACCGTGGAATCTCCCTGCTCAGCATAGTGGGGAAAGTCTTTGCTCGAGTCGCTCTGAACAGGCTCCAGAAGCTGGCCGAGCGCGTCTACCCTGAGGCACAGTGTGGCTTTCGTGCAGAGAGATCGACTATTGACATGCTGTTCTCCCTTCGTCAGATACAGGAGAAATGCCGTGAACAACAGATGCCCCTCTACATTGCTTTCATTGATCTCACCAAAGCCTTTGACCTCGTCAGCAGACGTGGTCTCTTCAGACTACTAGAAAAGATCGGATGTCCACCAAAGCTACTAAGTATCATCACCTCATTCCATGACAATATGAAAGGCACAATTCAACATGGTGGCTCCTCATCAGAGCCCTTTCCTATCCTGAGTGGTGTGAAACAGGGCTGTGTTCTCGCACCCACACTTTTTGGGATTTTCTTCTCCCTGCTGCTTTCACATGCGTTCAAATCCTCTGAAGAAGGAATTTTCCTCCACACAAGATCAGGGGGCAGGTTGTTCAACCTTGCCCGTCTAAGAGCGAAGTCCAAAGTACGGAAAGTCCTCATCAGAGAACTCCTCTTTGCTGACGATGCTGCTTTAACATCTCACACTGAAGAATGCCTGCAGAGTCTCATCGACAGGTTTGCGTCTGCCTGCAATGAATTTGGCCTAACCATCAGCCTCAAGAAAACGAACATCATGGGGCAGGATGTCAGAAATGCTCCATCCATCAATATTGGCGACCACGCTCTGGAAGTGGTTCAAGAGTTCACCTACCTAGGCTCAACTATCACCAGTAACCTGTCTCTAGATGCAGAAATCAACAAGCGCATGGGTAAGGCTTCCACTGCTATGTTCAGACTGGCCAAGAGAGTGTGGGAAAATGGCGCACTGACACGGAACACAAAAGTCCGAGTGTATCAGGCCTGTGTCCTCAGTACCTTGCTCTACGGCAGCGAGGCCTGGACAACGTATGCCAGCCAAGAGCGACGTCTCAATTCATTCCATCTTCGCTGCCTTCGGAGAATACTTGGCATCAGGTGGCAGGACTATATCTCCAACACAGAAGTCCTTGAAGCGGCCAACATCCCCAGCTTATACACACTACTGAGTCAGCGGCGCTTGAGATGGCTTGGCCATGTGAGCCGCATGGAAGATGGCAGGATCCCCAAAGACACATTGTACAGCGAGCTCGCCACTGGTATCAGACCCACCGGCCGTCCATGTCTCCGTTATAAAGACGTCTGCAAACGCGACATGAAATCGTGTGACATTGATCACAAGTCGTGGGAGTCAGTTGCCAGCATTCGCCAGAGCTGGCGGGCAGCCATAAAGACAGGGCTAAATTGTGGCGAGTCGAAGAGACTTAGTAGTTGGCAGGAAAAAAGACAGAGGCGCAAGGGGAGAGCCAACTGTGCAACAGCCCCAACAAACAAATTTCTCTGCAGCACCTGTGGAAGAGCCTGTCACTCCAGAATTGGCCTTTATAGCCACTCCAGGCGCTGCTTCACAAACCACTGACCACCTCCAGGCGCGTATCCATTGTCTCTCGAGATAAGGAGGCCCAAAATGAAAGAAAAAAGATGTGCAGTTACACAGTGAGTGATCCTTACTCTGAATAAACAGTGACTCTGTACAGTTACTCAGTGAGTGATCCTTACTCTGAATAAACAGTGACTCTGTACAGTTACACAGTGAGTGATCCTCACCCTGAATAAACAGGGACTATGTGCAGTTACACAGTGAGTGATCCTTACTCTGAATAAACAGTGACTCTGTACAGTTACACAGTGAGTGACCCTCACCCTGAATAAACAGTGACTCTGTACAGTTACACAGTGAGTGACCCTCACCCTGAATAAACAGTGACTCTGTACAGTTACAAAGTGAGTGACCCTCACCCTGAATTAACAGTGACTCTGTACAGTTACACAGTGAGTGTTCCTCACCCTGAATAATCAAGGACTCTGTACAGTTACACAGAGAGTGATCCTTACCCTGAATAAACAGGGACTATGTGCAGTTACACTGTGAGTGATCCTTACTCTGAATAAACAGTGACTCTGTACAGTTACACAGTGAGTGATCCTTACTCTGAATAAACAGTGACTCTGTACAGTTACACAGAGAGTGATCCTCACCCTGAATAAACAGTGACTCTGTACAGTTACACAGTGAGTGATCCTCACCCTGAATAAACAGGGACTATGTGCAGTTACACAGTGAGTGACCCTCACCCTGAATAAACAGTGACTCTGTACAGTTACACAGTGAGTGATCCTGACCCTGAATAAACAGTGACTCTGTACAGTTACACAGTGAGTGTTCCTCACCCTGAATAATCAAGGACTCTGTACAGTTACACATTGAGTGTTCCTCACCCTGAATAAACAGGGACTCTGTACAGTTACACAGAGAGTGATCCTGACCCTGAATAAACAGTGACTCTGTACATTTACACAGTGAGTGATCCTGACCCTGAATAAACAGTGACTCTGTACAGTTACACAGTGAGTGATCCTCACCCTGAATAAACAGTGACAATGTGCAATTACACAGTGAGTGATCCTCACCCTGAATAAACAGTGACTCTGTGCAGTTACACAGTGAGTGATCCTTACTCTGAATAAACAGTGACTCTGTACAGTTACACAGTGAGTGATCCTGACCCTGAATAAACAGGGACTCTGTACAGTTACACAGTGAGTGTTCCTCACCCTGAATAAACAGGGACTCTGTCCAGTTACACAGTGAGTGATCCTCACCCTGAATAAACAAGGAATCTGTGCAGTTACACAGTGAGTGATCCTCACCCTGAATAAACAGTGACTCTGTACAGTTACACAGTGAGTGACCCTCACCCTGAATAAACAGTGACTCTGTACAGTTACACAGTGAGTGACCCTCACCCTGAATAAACAGTGACTCTGTACAGTTACACTGTGAGTGTTCCTTCCTCTGAATAATCAAGGACTCTGGACAGTTGCACAATGAGTGATCCTGACCCTGAATAAACAGTGACTCTGTACAGTTACGCAGTGAGTGATCCTTACTCTGAATAATCAAGGACTCTGTACAGTTGCACAGTGAGTGATCCTCACCCTGAATAAAGAGTGACTCCGTGCAGTTACAGTGTGAGTGACCCTCACCCTGAATAAATAGTGACACTGTACAGTTACACAGTGAGTGATCCTCACCCTGAATAAACAGGGACTCTGTGCAGTTACACAGTGAGTGATCCTCACCGTGAATAAACAGGGACTCTGTACAGTTACACAGTGAGTGATCCTCACCCTGAATAAACAGTGACTCTGTCCAGTTACACAGTGAGTGACCCTCACCCTGAATAAACAGTGACTCTGTACAGTTACGCAGTGAGTGATCCTTACTCTGAATAATCAAGGAATCTGTACAGTTGCACAATGAGTGATCCTCACACTGAATAAAGAGTGACTCCGTGCAGTTACAGTGTGAGTGACCCTCACCCTGAATAAATAGTGACACTGTACAGTTACACAGTGAGTGATCCTCACCCTGAATAAACAGGGACTCTGTACAGTTACACAGTGAGTGTTCCTCACCCTGAATAAACAGGGACTCTGTACAGTTACACTGTGAGTGATCCTCACCGTGAATAAACAGGGACTCTGTACAGTTACACAGTGAGTGTTCCTCACCCTGAATAAACAGGGACTCTGTACAGTTACACAGTGAATGTTCCTCACCCTGAATAATCAAGGACTCTGTACAGTTAAACAGTGAGTGATCCTCACCCTGAATAAACAGTGATTCTGTGCAGTTACACTGTGAGAGACCCTCACCCTGAATAAACAGTGAGTCTGTACAGTTACACAGTGAGTGACCCTCTCCCTGAGTAAACAGTGACTCTGTACAGTTACACTGTGAGTGATCCTTCCCCTGAATAAACAGTGACTCTGTACCGTTACACAGTGAGTGATCCTCACCCTGAATAAACAGTGACTCTGTGCAGTTACACTGTGACTGACACTCACCCTGAATAAACAGTGACTCTGTGCAGTTACACTGTGAGTGACCCTCACCCTGAATAAACAGTGACAATGTACCAGTACACAGTGAGTGATCCTCACCCTGAATAGATAGGGACTCTGCACAGTTACACAGTGAGTGTTCATCACCCTGAATAAACTGGGACTCTGTACAGTTACACAGTGAGTGACCCTCACCCTGAATAAACAGTGACTCTGTACAGTTACACAGTGAGTGACCCTCACCCTGAATAAACAGTGACTCTGTACAGTTACACAGTGAGTGTTCATCACCCTGAATAATCAAGGACTCTGGACAGTTACACAGTGTGTGATCCTCACCCTGAATAAACAGTGACTCTGTACAGTTACACAGTGAGTGATCCTCACCCTGAATAAACAGTGACTCTGTACAGTTACACAGTGAGTGTTCCTCACCCTGAATAATCAAGGACTCTGTACAGTTACACAGTGAGTGTTCCTCACCCTGAATAAACAGTGACAATGTACCAGTACACAGTGAGTGATCCTCACCCTGAATAGATAGGGACTCTGCACAGTTACACAGTGAGTGTTCATCACCCTGAATAAACTGGGACTCTGTACAGTTACACAGTGAGTGACCCTCACCCTGAATAAACAGTGACTCTGTACAGTTACACAGTGAGCGACCCTCACCCTGAATAAACAGGGACTCTGTACAGTTACACAGTGAGTGTTCTTCACCCTGAATAATCAAGGACTCTGGACAGTTACACAGTGAGTGACCCTCACCCTGAATAAACAGGGACTCTGTACAGTTACACAGTGAGTGACCCTCACCCTGAATAAACAGGGACTCTGTACAGTTACACAGTGAGTGTTCATCACCCTGAATAATCAAGGACTCTGGACAGTTACACAGTGTGTGATCCTCACCCTGAATAAACAGTGACTCTGTACAGTTACACAGTGAGTGATCCTCACCCTGAATAAACAGGGACTCTGTACAGTTACACAGTGAGTGACCCTCACCCTGAATAAACAGGGACTCTGTACAGTTACACAGTGAGTGTTCATCACCCTGAATAATCAAGGACTCTGGACAGTTACACAGTGTGTGATCCTCACCCTGAATAAACAGTGACTCTGTACAGTTACACAGTGAGTGATCCTCACCCTGAATAAACAGTGACTCTGTACAGTTACACAGTGAGTGTTCCTCACCCTGAATAATCAAGGACTCTGTACAGTTACACAGTGAGTGACCCTCACCCTGAATAAACAGTGACTCTGTACAGTTACACAGTGAGTGACCCTCACCCTGAATAATCAAGGACTCTGTACAGTTACACAGTGAGTGACCCTCACCCTGAATAATCAAGGACTCTGTACAGTTACACAGTGAGTGATCCTCACCCTGAATAAACAGGGACTCTGTACAGTTACACAGTGAGTGTTCATCACCCTGAATAATCAAGGACTCTGGACAGTTACACAGTGTGTGATCCTCACCCTGAATAAACAGTGACTCTGTACAGTTACACAGTGAGTGATCCTCACCCTGAATAAACAGTGACTCTGTACAGTTACACAGTGAGTGTTCCTCACCCTGAATAATCAAGGACTCTGTACAGTTACACAGTGAGTGACCCTCACCCTGAATAAACAGTGACTCTGTACAGTTACACAGTGAGTGACCCTCACCCTGAATAATCAAGGACTCTGTACAGTTACACAGTGAGTGACCCTCACCCTGAATAATCAAGGACTCTGTACAGTTACACAGTGAGTGATCCTCACCCTGCTGAATAAACAGTGACAATGTGCCATTACACAGTGAGTGATCCTCACCCTGAATAAACAGTGACTCTGTACAGTTACACTGTGAGTGACCCTCACCCTGAATAAACAGTGACTCTGTACAGTTACACTGTGAGTGACCCTCACCCTGAATAAACAGTGACTCTGTACAGTTACACAGTGAGTGACCCTCGCCCTGAATAAACAGTGACTCTGTACAGTTACACAGTGAGTGATCCTGACCCTGAATAAACAGTGACTCTGTACAGTTACACAGTGAGTGATCCTGACCCTGAATAAACAGTGACTCTGTACAGTTACACAGTGAGTGACCCTCACCCTGAATAAACAGTGACTCTGTAAAGTTACACTGTGAGTGTTCCTCACCCTGAATAATCAAGGACTCTGTACAGTTACACAGTGAGTGTTCCTCACCCTGAATAAACAGTGACAATGTGCCATTACACAGTGAGTGATCCTGACCCTGAATAAACAGTGACAATGTGCCATTACACAGTGAGTGATCCTGACCCTGAATAAACAGTGACTCTGTACAGTTACACAGTGAGTGATCCTGACCCTGAATAAACAGTGACTCTGTACAGTTACACAGTGAGTGATCCTCACCCTGAATAAACAGTGACTCTGTACAGTTACACAGTGAGTGATCCTGACCCTGAATAAACAGTGACAATGTGCCATTACACAGTGAGTGATCCTGACCCTGAATAAACAGTGACTCTGTACAGTTACACAGTGAGTGATCCTGACCCTGAATAAACAGTGACAATGTGCCATTACACAGTGAGTGATCCTGACCCTGAATAAACAGTGACAATGTGCCATTACACAGTGAGTGATCCTGACCCTGAATAAACAGTGACTCTGTACAGTTACACAGTGAGTGATCCTCACCCTGAATAAACAGTGACAATGTGCCATTACACAGTGAGTGATCCTGACCCTGAATAAACAGTGACTCTGTACAGTTACACAGTGAGTGATCCTGACCCTGAATAAACAGTGACAATGTGCCATTACACAGTGAGTGATCCTCACCCTGAATAAACAGTGACAATGTGCCATTACACAGTGAGTGATCCTGACCCTGAATAAACAGTGACTCTGTACAGTTACACAGTGAGTGATCCTGACCCTGAATAAACAGTGACAATGTGCCATTACACAGTGAGTGATCCTGACCCTGAATAAACAGTGACTCTGTACAGTTACACAGTGAGTGATCCTCACCCTGAATAAACAGTGACAATGTGCCATTACACAGTGAGTGATCCTGACCCTGAATAAACAGTGACTCTGTACAGTTACACAGTGAGTGATCCTGACCCTGAATAAACAGTGACAATGTGCCATTACACAGTGAGTGATCCTGACCCTGAATAAACAGTGACTCTGTACAGTTACACAGTGAGTGATCCTCACCCTGAATAAACAGTGACTCTGTACAGTTACACAGTGAGTGATCCTGACCCTGAATAAACAGTGACAATGTGCCATTACACAGTGAGTGATCCTGACCCTGAATAAACAGTGACTCTGTACAGTTACACAGTGAGTGTTCCTCACCCTGAATAAACAGGGACTCTGTACAGTTACACAGTGAGTGACCCTGACCCTGAATAAACAGGGACTCTGTACAGTTACACAGTGAGTGTTCCTCACCCTGAATAATCAAGGACTCTGTACAGTTACACAGTGAGTGATCCTGACCCTGAATAAACAGTGACTCTGTACAGTTACACAGTGAGTGACCCTGACCCTGAATAAACAGTGACTCTGTACAGTTACACAGTGAGTGATCCTCACCCTGAATAAACAGTGACAATGTGCCATTACACAGTGAGTGATCCTGACCCTGAATAAACAGTGACTCTGTACAGTTACACAGTGAGTGATCCTCACCCTGAATAAACAGGGACTCTGTACAGTTACACAGTGAGTGTTCCTCACCCTGAATAAACAGTGACAATGTGCCATTACACAGTGAGTGTTCCTGACCCTGAATAAACAGTGACTCTGTACAGTTACACAGTGAGTGATCCTGACCCTGAATAAACAGTGACTCTGTACAGTTACACAGTGAGTGACCCTCACCCTGAATAAACAGTGACTCTGTACAGTTACACAGTGAGTGATCCTCACCCTGAATAAACAGGGACTCTGTACAGTTACACAGTGAGTGATCCTCACCCTGAATAAACAGTGACTCTGTACAGTTACACAGTGAGTGATCCTCACCCTGAATAAACAGTGACTCTGTACAGTTACACAGTGAGTGATCCTCACCCTGAATAAACAGTGACTCTGTACAGTTACACAGTGAGTGATCCTCACCCTGAATAAACAGTGACTCTGTACAGTTACACAGTGAGTGATCCTCACCCTGAATAAACAGTGACTCTGTACAGTTACACAGTGAGTGTTCCTCACCCTGAATAAACAGTGACTCTGTACAGTTACACAGTGAGTGATCCTCACCCTGAATAAACAGTGACTCTGTACAGTTACACAGTGAGTGATCCTCACCCTGAATAAACAGTGACTCTGTACAGTTACACAGTGAGTGATCCTCACCCTGAATAAACAGTGACCCTCTACAGTTACACAGTGAGTGACCCTCGCCCTGAATAAACAGGGACTCTGTGCAGTTACACAGTGAGTGTTCCTCACCCTGAATAATCAAGGACTCTGTACAGTTACACAGTGAGTGATCCTCACCCTGAATAAACAGTGACTCTGTACAGTTACACAGTGAGTGTTCATCACCCTGAATAAACAGTGACTCTGTACAGTTACACAGTGAGTGATCCTCACCCTGAATAAACAGTGACAATGTGCCATTACACAGTGAGTGATCCTGACCCTGAATAAACAGTGACTCTGTACAGTTTCACAGTGAGTGATCCTCACCCTGAATAAACAGGGACTCTGTACAGTTACACAGTGAGTGACCCTCACCCTGAATAAACAGGGACTCTGTACAGTTACACAGTGAGTGATCCTCACCCTGAATAAACGGTGACTCTGTACAGTTACACAGTGAGTGATCCTCACCCTGAATAAACGGTGACTCTGTACAGTTACACAGTGAGTGTTCATCACCCTGAATAAACAGGGACTCTGTACAGTTACACAGTGAGTGATCCTCACCCTGAATAAACGGTGACTCTGTACAGTTACACAGTGAGTGTTCATCACCCTGAATAAACAGTGACTCTGTACAGTTACACAGTGAGTGTTCATCACCCTGAATTAACAGTGACTCTGTACAGTTACACAGTGAGTGACCCTGACCCTGAATAAACAGGGACTCTGTACAGTTACACAGTGAGTGTTCCTCACCCTGAATAATCAAGGACTCTGTACAGTTACACAGTGAGTGATCCTCACCCTGAATAAACAGTGACAATGTGCCATTACACAGTGAGTGATCCTGACCCTGAATAAACAGTGACTCTGTACAGTTACACAGTGAGTGACCCTCACCCTGAATAAACAGGGACTCTGTACAGTTACACAGAGAGTGATCCTCACCCTGAATAAACGGTGACTCTGTACAGTTACACAGTGAGTGATCCTCACCCTGAATAAACGGTGACTCTGTACAGTTACACAGTGAGTGTTCATCACCCTGAATAAACAGGGACTCTGTACAGTTACACAGTGAGTGATCCTCACCCTGAATAAACGGTGACTCTGTACAGTTACACAGTGAGTGTTCATCACCCTGAATAAACAGTGACTCTGTACAGTTACACAGTGAGTGTTCATCACCCTGAATTAACAGTGACTCTGTACAGTTACACAGTGAGTGACCCTCACTCTGAATAAACAGTGACTCTGTACATTTACACAGTGAGTGATCCTCACACTGAATAAACAGTGACTCTGTACAGTTACACAGTGAGTGACCCTCACCCTGAATAAACAGTGACTCTGTACAGTTACACAGTGAGTGACCCTCACCCTGAATAAACAGTGACTCTGTACAGTTACACAGTGAGTGACCCTCACTCTGAATAAACAGTGACTCTGTACATTTACACAGTGAGTGTTCCTCACCCTGAATAATCAAGGACTCTGTACAGTTACACAGAGAGTGATCCTCACCCTGAATAAACAGGGACTATGTGCAGATACACAGTGAGTGATCCTTACTCGGAATAAACAGTGACTCTGTACAGTTACACAGTGAGTGATCCTCACCCTGAATAAACAGTGACTCTGTACAGTTACACAGTGAGTGATCCTTACTCTGAATAAACAGTGACTCTGTACAGTTACACAGAGAGTGACCCTCACCCTGAATAAACAGTGACTCTGTACAGTTACACAGTGAGTGATCCTCACCCTGAATAAACAGTGACTCTGTACAGTTACACAGAGAGTGAACCTCACTCTGAATAAACAGTGACTCTGTACAGTTACACAGTGAGTGATCCTCACCCTGAATAAACAGTGACTCTGTACAGTTACACAGTGAGTGATCCTCACCCTGAATAAACAGTGACTCTGTACAGTTACACAGTGAGTGATCCTCACCCTGAATAAACAGTGACTCTGTACAGTTACACAGTGAGTGATCCTCACCCTGAATAAACAGTGACTCTGTACAGTTACACAGTGAGTGATCCTCACACTGAATAAACAGTGACTCTGTACAGTTACACAGTGAGTGATCCTGACCCTGAATAAACAGTGACTCTGTACAGTTACACAGTGAGTGATCCTGACCCTGAATAAACAGTGACTCTGTACAGTTACACAGTGAGTGATCCTCACCCTGAATAAACAGTGACAATGTGCCATTACACAGTGAGTGTTCCTCACCCTGAATAAACAGTGACTCTGTACAGTTACACAGTGAGTGACCCTCACCCTGAATAAACAGTGACTCTGTACAGTTACACAGTGAGTGATCCTCACCCTGAATAAACAGTGACTCTGTACAGTTACACAGTGAGTGATCCTCACCCTGAATAAACAGTGACTCTGTACAGTTACACAGTGAGTGATCCTCACCCTGAATAAACAGTGACTCTGTACAGTTACACGGTGAGTGATCCTCACCCTGAATAAACAGGGACTATGTGCAGTTACACAGTGAGTGATCCTTACTCTGAATAAGCAGTGACTCTGTACAGTTACACAGTGAGTGATCCTGACCCTGAATAAACAGTGACTCTGTACAGTTACACAGTGAGTGTTCCTCACCCTGAATAATCAAGGACTCTGTACAGTTACACAGTGAGTGATCCTCACCCTGAATAAACAGGGACTATGTGCAGTTACACAGTGAGTGATCCTTACTCTGAATAAGCAGTGACTCTGTACAGTTACACAGTGAGTGATCCTGACCCTGAATAAACAGGGACTATGTGCAGTTACACAGTGAGTGATCCTTACTCTGAATAAGCAGTGACTCTGTACAGTTACACAGTGAGTGATCCTGACCCTGAATAAACAGTGACTCTGTACAGTTACACAGTGAGTGTTCCTCACCCTGAATAATCAAGGACTCTGTACAGTTACACAGTGAGTGACCCTCACCCTGAATAAACAGGGACTCTGTACAGTTACACAGTGAGTGATCCTCACCCTGAATAAACAGTGACTCTGTACAGTTACACAGTGAGTGATCCTGACCCTGAATAAACAGGGACTCTGTACAGTTACACAGTGATTGTTCATCACCCTGAATAAACAGTGACTCTGTACAGTTACACAGTGAGTGATCCTGACCCTGAATAAACAGGGACTCTGTACAGTTACACAGTGAGTGATCCTGACCCTGAATAAACAGGGACTCTGTACAGTTACACAGTGAGTGATCCTGACCCTGAATAAACGGGGACTCTGTACAGTTACACAGTGAGTGTTCCTCGCCCTGAATAAACAGGGACTCTGTCCAGTTACACAGTGAGTGATCCTCACCCTGAATAAACAAGGAATCTGTGCAGTTACACAGTGAGTGATCCTCACCCTGAATAAACAGTGACTCTGTAAAGTTACACAGTGAGTGTTCCTCACCCTGAATAAACAGTGACTCTGTAAAGTTACACAGTGAGTGTTCCTCACCCTGAATAAACAGGGACTCTGTCCAGTTACACAGTGAGTGATCCTCACCCTGAATAAACAGTGACCCTGTACAGTTACACAGTGAGTGTTCCTCACCCTGAATAAACAGTGACTCTGTACAGTTACGCAGTGAGTGACCCTCACCCTGAATAAACAGTGACTCTGTAAAGTTACACTGTGAGTGATCCTCACCCTGAATAAACAGTGACTCTGTACAGTTACACTGTGAGTGATCCTTACTCTGAATAATCAAGGACTCTGTACAGTTGCACAGTGAGTGATCCTCACCCTGAATAAAGAGTGACTCCGTGCAGTTACAGTGTGAGTGACCCTCACCCTGAATAAATAGTGACACTGTACAGTTACACAGTGAGTGATCCTCACCCTAAATAAACAGGGACTCTGTACAGTTACACAGTGAGTGATCCTCACCGTGAATAAACAGGGACTCTGTACAGTTACACAGTGAGTGATCCGCACCCTGAATAATCAGTGACTCTGTACAGTTACACAGTGAGTGACCCGCACCCTGAATAAACAGTGACTCTGTACAGTTACACAGTGAGTGATCCTCACGCTGAATAAACAGTGACTCTGTACAGTTACACAGTGAGTGACCCTCACCCTTAATAAACAGTGACTCTGTACAGTTACACAGTGAGTGATCCTTACTCTGAATAATCAAGGACTCTGTACAGTTGCACAATGAGTGATCCTTACCCTGAATAAACAGTGACTCTGTACAGTTACGCAGTGAGTGATCCTTACTCTGAATAATCAAGGACTCTGTACAGTTGCACAATGAGTGATCCTCACACTTAATAAAGAGTGACTCCGTGCAGTTACAGTGTGAGTGACCCTCACCCTGAATAAATAGTGACACTGTACAGTTACACAGTGAGTGATCCTCACCCTGAATAAACAGGGACTCTGTACAGTTACACAGTGAGTGTTCCTCACCCTGAATAAACAGTGACTCTGTACAGTTACACTGTGAGTGATCCTCACCGTGAATAAACAGGGACTCTGTACAGTTACACAGTGAGTGTTCCTCACCCTGAATAAACAGGGACTCTGTACAGTTACACAGTGAATGTTCCTCACCCTGAATAATCAAGGACTCTGTACAGTTACACAGTGAGTGATCCTCACCCTGAATAAACTGTGATTCTGTGCAGTTACACTGTGAGAGACCCTCACCCTGAATAAACAGTGACTCTGTACAGTTACACAGTGAGTGACCCTCTCCCTGAGTAAACAGTGACTCTGTACAGTTACTCAGTGAGTGTTCCTCACCCTGAATAATCAAGGACTCTGTACAGTTACACAGTGAGTGTTCCTCATCCTGAATAATCAAGGACTCTGTACAGTTACACAGTGAGTGTTCCTCACCCTGAATAAACAGGGACTCTGTACAGTTACACAGTGAGTGACCCTCACCCTGAATAAACAGTGACTCTGTACAGTTACACAGTGAGTGTTCCTCATCCTGAATAATCAAGGACTCTGTACAGTTACACAGTGAGTGATCCTCACCCTGAATAAACAGTGACTCTGTACAGTTACACAGTGAGTGTTCCTCACCCTGAATAAACAGGGACTCTGTACAGTTACACAGTGAGTGACCCTCACCCTGAATAAACAGTGACTCTGTACAGTTACACAGTGAGTGTTCCTCACCCTGAATAAACAGGGACTCTGTACAGTTACACAGTGAGTGACCCTCACCCTGAATAAACAGTGACTCTGTACAGTTACACAGTGAGTGTTCCTCATCCTGAATAATCAAGGACTCTGTACAGTTACACAGTGAGTGTTCCTCACCCTGAATAATCAAGGACTCTGTACAGTTACACAGTGAGTGTTCCTCACCCTGAATAAACAGTGACAATGTGCCATTACACAGTGAGTGATCCTGACCCTGAATAAACAGGGACTCTGTACAGTTACACAGTGAGTGTTCCTCACCCTGAATAAACAGTGACAATGTGCCATTACACAGTGAGTGATCCTGACCCTGAATAAACAGGGACTCTGTACAGTTACACAGTGAGTGTTCCTCGCCCTGAATAAACAGTGACTCTGTACCGTTACACAGTGAGTGATCCTGACCCTGAATAAACAGGGACTCTGTACAGTTACACAGTGAGTGATCCTCACCCTGAATAAACAGTGACAATGTGCCATTACACAGTGAGTGATCCTGACCCTGAATAAACAGGGACTCTGTACAGTTACACAGTGAGTGTTCCTCACCCTGAATAATCAAGGACTCTGTACAGTTACACAGTGAGTGTTCCTCACCCTGAATAATCAAGGACTCTGTACAGTTACACAGTGAGTGTTCCTCACCCTGAATAAACAGGGACTCTGTACAGTTACACAGTGAGTGTTCCTCACCCTGAATAAACAGTGACTCTGTACAGTTACACAGTGAGTGATCCTCACCCTGAATAATCAAGGACTCTGTACAGTTACACAGTGAGTGTTCCTCACCCTGAATAATCAAGGACTCTGTACAGTTACACAGTGAGTGATCCTGACCCTGAATAAACAGGGACTCTGTACAGTTACACAGTGAGTGATCCTGACCCTGAATAAACAGGGACTCTGTACAGTTACACAGTGAGTGTTCCTCACCCTGAATAAACAGGGACTCTGTACAGTTACACAGTGAGTGATCCTCACCATGAATAAACAGTGACTCTGTACAGTTACACAGTGAGTGTTCCTCACCCTGAATAAACAGGGACTCTGTACAGTTACACAGTGAGTGACCCTCACCCTGAATAAACAGGGACTCTGTACAGTTACACAGTGAGTGATCCTCACCCTGAATAAACGGTGACTCTGTACAGTTACACAGTGAGTGATCCTCACCCTGAATAAACGGTGACTCTGTACAGTTACACAGTGAGTGTTCATCACCCTGAATAAACAGGGACTCTGTACAGTTACACAGTGAGTGATCCTCACCCTGAATAAACGGTGACTCTGTACAGTTACACAGTGAGTGATCCTCACCCTGAATAAACGGTGACTCTGTACAGTTACACAGTGAGTGTTCATCACCCTGAATAAACAGGGACTCTGTACAGTTACACAGTGAGTGATCCTCACCCTGAATAAACGGTGACTCTGTACAGTTACACAGTGAGTGTTCATCACCCTGAATAAACAGGGACTCTGTACAGTTACACAGTGAGTGATCCTCACCCTGAATAAACGGTGACTCTGTACAGTTACACAGTGAGTGTTCATCACCCTGAATAAACAGTGACTCTGTACAGTTACACAGTGAGTGATCCTCACCCTGAATAAACGGTGACTCTGTACAGTTACACAGTGAGTGTTCATCACCCTGAATAAACAGTGACTCTGTACAGTTACACAGTGAGTGTTCATCACCCTGAATTAACAGTGACTCTGTACAGTTACACAGTGAGTGACCCTCACTCTGAATAAACAGTGACTCTGTACATTTACACAGTGAGTGATCCTCACCCTGAATAAACAGTGACTCTGTACAGTTACACAGTGAGTGACCCTCACCCTGAATAAACAGTGACTCTGTACAGTTACACAGTGAGTGACCCTCACCCTGAATAAACAGTGACTCTGTACAGTTACACAGTGAGTGACCCTCACTCTGAATAAACAGTGACTCTGTACATTTACACAGTGAGTGATCCTCACCCTGAATAAACAGTGACTCTGTACAGTTACACAGTGAGTGATCCTCACCCTGAATAAACAGTGACTCTGTACAGTTACACAGTGAGTGATCCTCACCCTGAATAAACAGTGACTCTGTACAGTTACACAGTGAGTGATCCTCACCCTGAATAAACAGTGACTCTGTACAGTTACACAGTGAGTGATCCTCACCCTGAATAAACAGTGACTCTGTACAATTACACGGTGAGTGATCCTCACCCTGAATAAACAGGGACTATGTGCAGTTACACAGTGAGTGATCCTTACTCTGAATAAACAGTGACTCTGTACAGTTACACAGTGAGTGATCCTTACTCTGAATAAACAGGGACTCTGTACAGTTACACAGTGAGTGATCCTGACCCTGAATAGACAGTGACTCTGTACAGTTACACAGTGAGTGATCCTCACCCTGAATAATCAAGGACTCTGTACAGTTACACAGTGAGTGTTCCTCACCCTGAATAAACAGTGACAATGTGCCATTACACAGTGAGTGATCCTGACCCTGAATAAACAGGGACTCTGTACAGTTACACAGTGAGTGTTCCTCACCCTGAATAAACAGTGACAATGTGCCATTACACAGTGAGTGATCCTGACCCTGAATAAACAGGGACTCTGTACAGTTACACAGTGAGTGTTCCTCGCCCTGAATAAACAGTGACTCTGTACCGTTACACAGTGAGTGATCCTGACCCTGAATAAACAGGGACTCTGTACAGTTACACAGTGAGTGATCCTCACCCTGAATAAACAGTGACAATGTGCCATTACACAGTGAGTGATCCTGACCCTGAATAAACAGGGACTCTGTACAGTTACACAGTGAGTGTTCCTCACCCTGAATAATCAAGGACTCTGTACAGTTACACAGTGAGTGTTCCTCACCCTGAATAATCAAGGACTCTGTACAGTTACACAGTGAGTGTTCCTCACCCTGAATAAACAGGGACTCTGTACAGTTACACAGTGAGTGTTCCTCACCCTGAATAAACAGTGACTCTGTACAGTTACACAGTGAGTGATCCTCACCCTGAATAATCAAGGACTCTGTACAGTTACACAGTGAGTGTTCCTCACCCTGAATAATCAAGGACTCTGTACAGTTACACAGTGAGTGATCCTGACCCTGAATAAACAGGGACTCTGTACAGTTACACAGTGAGTGATCCTGACCCTGAATAAACAGGGACTCTGTACAGTTACACAGTGAGTGTTCCTCACCCTGAATAAACAGGGACTCTGTACAGTTACACAGTGAGTGATCCTCACCATGAATAAACAGTGACTCTGTACAGTTACACAGTGAGTGTTCCTCACCCTGAATAAACAGGGACTCTGTACAGTTACACAGTGAGTGACCCTCACCCTGAATAAACAGGGACTCTGTACAGTTACACAGTGAGTGATCCTCACCCTGAATAAACGGTGACTCTGTACAGTTACACAGTGAGTGATCCTCACCCTGAATAAACGGTGACTCTGTACAGTTACACAGTGAGTGTTCATCACCCTGAATAAACAGGGACTCTGTACAGTTACACAGTGAGTGATCCTCACCCTGAATAAACGGTGACTCTGTACAGTTACACAGTGAGTGATCCTCACCCTGAATAAACGGTGACTCTGTACAGTTACACAGTGAGTGTTCATCACCCTGAATAAACAGGGACTCTGTACAGTTACACAGTGAGTGATCCTCACCCTGAATAAACGGTGACTCTGTACAGTTACACAGTGAGTGTTCATCACCCTGAATAAACAGGGACTCTGTACAGTTACACAGTGAGTGATCCTCACCCTGAATAAACGGTGACTCTGTACAGTTACACAGTGAGTGTTCATCACCCTGAATAAACAGTGACTCTGTACAGTTACACAGTGAGTGATCCTCACCCTGAATAAACGGTGACTCTGTACAGTTACACAGTGAGTGTTCATCACCCTGAATAAACAGTGACTCTGTACAGTTACACAGTGAGTGTTCATCACCCTGAATTAACAGTGACTCTGTACAGTTACACAGTGAGTGACCCTCACTCTGAATAAACAGTGACTCTGTACATTTACACAGTGAGTGATCCTCACCCTGAATAAACAGTGACTCTGTACAGTTACACAGTGAGTGACCCTCACCCTGAATAAACAGTGACTCTGTACAGTTACACAGTGAGTGACCCTCACCCTGAATAAACAGTGACTCTGTACAGTTACACAGTGAGTGACCCTCACTCTGAATAAACAGTGACTCTGTACATTTACACAGTGAGTGATCCTCACCCTGAATAAACAGTGACTCTGTACAGTTACACAGTGAGTGATCCTCACCCTGAATAAACAGTGACTCTGTACAGTTACACAGTGAGTGATCCTCACCCTGAATAAACAGTGACTCTGTACAGTTACACAGTGAGTGATCCTCACCCTGAATAAACAGTGACTCTGTACAGTTACACAGTGAGTGATCCTCACCCTGAATAAACAGTGACTCTGTACAATTACACGGTGAGTGATCCTCACTCTGAATAAACAGTGACTCTGTACATTTACACAGTGAGTGATCCTCACCCTGAATAAACAGTGACTCTGTACAGTTACACTGTGAGTGATCCTCACCCTGAATAATCAAGGACTCTGTACAGTTACACAGTGAGTGATCCTCACCCTGAATAAACAGTGACTCTGTACAGTTACACAGTGAGTGTTCCTCACCCTGAATAATCAAGGACTCTGTACAGTTACACAGTGAGTGACCCTCACCCTGAATAAACAGTGACAATGTGCCATTACACAGTGAGTGATCCTGACCCTGAATAAACAGTGACTCTGTACAGTTACACAGTGAGTGTTCCTCACCCTGAAAAAACAGGGACTCTGTACAGTTACACAGTGAGTGTTCCTCACCCTGAATAAACAGGGACTCTGTCCAGTTACACAGTGAGTGATCCTCACCCTGAATAAACAGTGACTCTGTACAGTTACACAGTGAGTGACCCTCACCCTGAATAAACAGTGACTCTGTACAGTTACACAGTGAGTGATCCTCACCCTGAATAAACAGTGACTCTGTACAGTTACACTGTGAGTGTTCCTTACTCTGAATAAACAGTGACTGTGTACAGTTACACTGTGAGTGTTCCTCACCCTGAATAAACAGTGACTCTGTACAGTTACACTGTGAGTGTTCCTCACCCTGAAAAAACAGGGACTCTGTACAGTTACACAGTGAGTGTTCCTCACCCTGAATAAACAGTGACTCTGTACAGTTACACTGTGAGTGTTCCTCACCCTGAAAAAACAGGGACTCTGTACAGTTACACAGTGAGTGTTCCTCACCCTGAATAAACAGGGACTCTGTCCAGTTACACAGTGAGTGATCCTCACCCTGAATAAACAGTGACTCTGTACAGTTACACAGTGAGTGACCCTCACCCTGAATAAACAGTGACTCTGTACAGTTACACTGTGAGTGTTCCTTACTTTGAATAATCAAGGACTCTGGACAGTTGCACAATGAGTGATCCTTACCCTGAATAAACAGTGACTCTGTACAGTTACGCAGTGAGTGACCCTCACCCTGAATAAACAGTGACTCTGTAAAGTTACACTGTGAGTGATCCTCACCCTGAATAAACAGTGACTCTGTACAGTTACACTGTGAGTGATCCTTACTCTGAATAATCAAGGACTCTGTACAGTTGCACAGTGAGTGATCCTCACCCTGAATAAAGAGTGACTCCGTGCAGTTACAGTGTGAGTGACCCTCACCCTGAATAAATAGTGACACTGTACAGTTACACAGTGAGTGATCCTCACCCTGAATAAACAGGGACTCTGTACAGTTACACAGTGAGTGATCCTCACCGTGAATAAACAGGGACTCTGTACAGTTACACAGTGAGTGATCCGCACCCTGAATAATCAGTGACTCTGTACAGTTACACAGTGAGTGACCCGCACCCTGAATAAACAGTGACTCTGTACAGTTACACAGTGAGTGATCCTCACCCTGAATAAACAGTGACTCTGTACAGTTACACAGTGAGTGACCCTCACCCTGAATAAACAGTGACTCTGTACAGTTACACAGTGAGTGATCCTTACTCTGAATAATCAAGGACTCTGTACAGTTGCACAATGAGTGATCCTTACCCTGAATAAACAGTGACTCTGTACAGTTACGCAGTGAGTGATCCTTACTCTGAATAATCAAGGACTCTGTACAGTTGCACAATGAGTGATCCTCACACTGAATAAAGAGTGACTCCGTGCAGTTACAGTGTGAGTGACCCTCACCCTGAATAAATAGTGACACTGTACAGTTACACAGTGAGTGATCCTCACCCTGAATAAACAGGGACTCTGTACAGTTACACAGTGAGTGTTCCTCACCCTGAATAAACAGGGACTCTGTACAGTTACACTGTGAGTGATCCTCACCGTGAATAAACAGGGACTCTGTACAGTTACACAGTGAGTGTTCCTCACCCTGAATAAACAGGGACTCTGTACAGTTACACAGTGAATGTTCCTCACCCTGAATAATCAAGGACTCTGTACAGTTACACAGTGAGTGATCCTCACCCTGAATAAACTGTGATTCTGTGCAGTTACACTGTGAGAGACCCTCACCCTGAATAAACAGTGACTCTGTACAGTTACACAGTGAGTGACCCTCTCCCTGAGTAAACAGTGACTCTGTACAGTTACACAGTGAGTGTTCCTCACCCTGAATAATCAAGGACTCTGTACAGTTACACAGTGAGTGTTCCTCACCCTGAATAAACAGTGACAATGTGCCATTACACAGTGAGTGATCCTCACCCTGAATAAACAGGGACTCTGTACAGTTACACAGTGAGTGATCCTCACCCTGAATAAACAGTGACTCTGTACAGTTACACAGTGAGTGATCCTCACCCTGAATAAACAGGGACTCTGTACAGTTACACAGTGAGTGTTCCTCACCCTGAATAAACAGGGACTCTGTACAGTTACACAGTGAGTGACCCTCACCCTGAATAAACAGTGACTCTGTACAGTTACACAGTGAGTGACCCTCACCCTGTATAAACAGGGACTCTGTACAGTTACACAGTGAGTGATCCTTACTCTGAATAATCAAGGACTCTGTACAGTTACACAGTGAGTGTTCCTCACCCTGAATAATCAAGGACTCTGTACAGTTACACAGTGAGTGTTCCTCACCCTGAATAAACAGTGACTCTGTACAGTTACACAGTGAGTGACCCTCACCCTGAATAAACAGTGACTCTGTACAGTTACACAGTGAGTGACCCTCACTCTGAATAAACAGTGACTCTGTACATTTACACAGTGAGTGATCCTCACCCTGAATAAACAGTGACTCTGTACAGTTACACAGTGAGTGATCCTCACCCTGAATAAACAGTGACTCTGTACAGTTACACAGTGAGTGATCCTCACCCTGAATAAACAGTGACTCTGTACAGTTACACAGTGAGTGATCCTCACCCTGAATAAACAGTGACTCTGTACAGTTACACAGTGAGTGATCCTCACCCTGAATAAACAGTGACTCTGTACAATTACACGGTGAGTGATCCTCACCCTGAATAAACAGGGACTATGTGCAGTTACACAGTGAGTGATCCTTACTCTGAATAAACAGTGACTCTGTACAGTTACACAGTGAGTGATCCTTACTCTGAATAAACAGGGACTCTGTACAGTTACACAGTGAGTGATCGTGACCCTGAATAGACAGTGACTCTGTACAGTTACACAGTGAGTGTTCCTCACCCTGAATAATCAAGGACTCTGTACAGTTACACAGTGAGTGATCCTCACCCTGAATAAACAGTGACAATGTGCCATTACACAGTGAGTGATCCTGACCCTGAATAAACAGTGACTCTGTACAGTTACACAGTGAGTGTTCATCACCCTGAATTAACAGTGACTCTGTACAGTTACACAGTGAGTGACCCTCACTCTGAATAAACAGTGACTCTGTACATTTACACAGTGAGTGATCCTCACCCTGAATAAACAGTGACTCTGTACAGTTACACTGTGAGTGATCCTCACCCTGAATAATCAAGGACTCTGTACAGTTACACAGTGAGTGATCCTCACCCTGAATAAACAGTGACTCTGTACAGTTACACAGTGAGTGTTCCTCACCCTGAATAATCAAGGACTCTGTACAGTTACACAGTGAGTGACCCTCACCCTGAATAAACAGTGACAATGTGCCATTACACAGTGAGTGATCCTGACCCTGAATAAACAGTGACTCTGTACAGTTACACAGTGAGTGTTCCTCACCCTGAAAAAACAGGGACTCTGTACAGTTCCACAGTGAGTGTTCCTCACCCTGAATAAACAGGGACTCTGTCCAGTTACACAGTGAGTGATCCTCACCCTGAATAAACAGTGACTCTGTACAGTTACACAGTGAGTGACCCTCACCCTGAATAAACAGTGACTCTGTACAGTTACACAGTGAGTGATCCTCACCCTGAATAAACAGTGACTCTGTACAGTTACACTGTGAGTGTTCCTTACTCTGAATAAACAGTGACTGTGTACAGTTACACTGTGAGTGTTCCTCACCCTGAATAAACAGTGACTCTGTACAGTTACACTGTGAGTGTTCCTCACCCTGAAAAAACAGGGACTCTGTACAGTTACACAGTGAGTGTTCCTCACCCTGAATAAACAGTGACTCTGTACAGTTACACTGTGAGTGTTCCTCACCCTGAAAAAACAGGGACTCTGTACAGTTACACAGTGAGTGTTCCTCACCCTGAATAAACAGGGACTCTGTCCAGTTACACAGTGAGTGATCCTCACCCTGAATAAACAGTGACTCTGTACAGTTACACAGTGAGTGACCCTCACCCTGAATAAACAGTGACTCTGTACAGTTACACTGTGAGTGTTCCTTACTTTGAATAATCAAGGACTCTGGACAGTTGCACAATGAGTGATCCTTACCCTGAATAAACAGTGACTCTGTACAGTTACGCAGTGAGTGACCCTCACCCTGAATAAACAGTGACTCTGTAAAGTTACACTGTGAGTGATCCTCACCCTGAATAAACAGTGACTCTGTACAGTTACACTGTGAGTGATCCTTACTCTGAATAATCAAGGACTCTGTACAGTTGTACAGTGAGTGATCCTCACCCTGAATAAAGAGTGACTCCGTGCAGTTACAGTGTGAGTGACCCTCACCCTGAATAAATAGTGACACTGTACAGTTACACAGTGAGTGATCCTCACCCTGAATAAACAGGGACTCTGTACAGTTACACAGTGAGTGATCCTCACCGTGAATAAACAGGGACTCTGTACAGTTACACAGTGAGTGATCCGCACCCTGAATAATCAGTGACTCTGTACAGTTACACAGTGAGTGACCCGCACCCTGAATAAACAGTGACTCTGTACAGTTACACAGTGAGTGATCCTCACCCTGAATAAACAGTGACTCTGTACAGTTACACAGTGAGTGACCCTCACCCTGAATAAACAGTGACTCTGTACAGTTACACAGTGAGTGATCCTTACTCTGAATAATCAAGGACTCTGTACAGTTGCACAATGAGTGATCCTTACCCTGAATAAACAGTGACTCTGTACAGTTACGCAGTGAGTGATCCTTACTCTGAATAATCAAGGACTCTGTACAGTTGCACAATGAGTGATCCTCACACTGAATAAAGAGTGACTCCGTGCAGTTACAGTGTGAGTGACCCTCACCCTGAATAAATAGTGACACTGTACAGTTACACAGTGAGTGATCCTCACCCTGAATAAACAGGGACTCTGTACAGTTACACAGTGAGTGTTCCTCACCCTGAATAAACAGGGACTCTGTACAGTTACACTGTGAGTGATCCTCACCGTGAATAAACAGGGACTCTGTACAGTTACACAGTGAGTGTTCCTCACCCTGAATAAACAGGGACTCTGTACAGTTACACAGTGAATGTTCCTCACCCTGAATAATCAAGGACTCTGTACAGTTACACAGTGAGTGATCCTCACCCTGAATAAACTGTGATTCTGTGCAGTTACACTGTGAGAGACCCTCACCCTGAATAAACAGTGACTCTGTACAGTTACACAGTGAGTGACCCTCTCCCTGAGTAAACAGTGACTCTGTACAGTTACACAGTGAGTGTTCCTCACCCTGAATAATCAAGGACTCTGTACAGTTACACAGTGAGTGTTCCTCACCCTGAATAAACAGTGACAATGTGCCATTACACAGTGAGTGATCCTCACCCTGAATAAACAGGGACTCTGTACAGTTACACAGTGAGTGATCCTCACCCTGAATAAACAGTGACTCTGTACAGTTACACAGTGAGTGATCCTCACCCTGAATAAACAGGGACTCTGTACAGTTACACAGTGAGTGTTCCTCACCCTGAATAAACAGGGACTCTGTACAGTTACACAGTGAGTGACCCTCACCCTGAATAAACAGTGACTCTGTACAGTTACACAGTGAGTGACCCTCACCCTGTATAAACAGGGACTCTGTACAGTTACACAGTGAGTGATCCTTACTCTGAATAATCAAGGACTCTGTACAGTTACACAGTGAGTGTTCCTCACCCTGAATAATCAAGGACTCTGTACAGTTACACAGTGAGTGTTCCTCACCCTGAATAAACAGTGACTCTGTACAGTTACACAGTGAGTGACCCTCACCCTGAATAAACAGGGACTCTGTACAGTTACACAGTGAGTGATCCTCACCCTGAATAAACGGTGACTCTGTACAGTTACACAGTGAGTGATCCTCACCCTGAATAAACAGTGACTCTGTACAGTTACACAGTGAGTGTTCCTCACCCTGAATAAACTGGGACTCTGTACAGTTACACAGTGAGTGACCCTCACCCTGAATAAACAGGGACTCTGTACAGTTACACAGTGAGTGATCCTCACCCTGAATAAACGGTGACTCTGTACAGTTACACAGTGAGTGATCCTCACCCTGAATAAACGGTGACTCTGTACAGTTACACAGTGAGTGTTCATCACCCTGAATAAACAGGGACTCTGTACAGTTACACAGTGAGTGATCCTCACCCTGAATAAACGGTGACTCTGTACAGTTACACAGTGAGTGTTCATCACCCTGAATAAACAGTGACTCTGTACAGTTACACAGTGAGTGTTCATCACCCTGAATTAACAGTGACTCTGTACAGTTACACAGTGAGTGACCCTCACTCTGAATAAACAGTGACTCTGTACATTTACACAGTGAGTGATCCTCACCCTGAATAAACAGTGACTCTGTACAGTTACACAGTGAGTGACCCTCACCCTGAATAAACAGTGACTCTGTACAACTTCCCAAATATTGATTGGCAACTCTTTAGATCGAATAGTTTGGATGGGGTAGTGTTTGTGCAGTATGTCCAGGAAGCTTTTCTGACTCAGTATGTAGACTGCCCGACCAGAGGGGAGGCAATATTGGATTTGGTACTAGGTAATGAACCAGGGCAAGTGATAGAGCTGTTGGTGGGCGAGCACTTTGGAGATAGTGATCACAATTCTGTAGCATTCACTGTGGTAATGGAGAGGGATAGGTATGTGCAACAGGGCAAGGTTTACAATTGGGGGAAGGGTAGATATGATGCTGTCAGGCAGGAACTGAGGAGCATAAGTTGGGAGCATATGCTGGCAGGGAAGGGCACGGTCGAAATGTGGAACTTTTTCAAGGAGCAGATAGTAGGGGCCATTGATAAGCATGTCCCTGTCAGACAGGGAAGGGATGGTCATGTGAGGGAACCGTGGTTGACAAGAGAGGTTGAGAGTCTTGTTAGGAAGAAGAAGGATGCGTATATAAAGTTGAGGAAAAAGGGCACAGGCATAGCTCTGGAGGGATACAAGATGGCCAGGAAGGATCTGAAGAAAGGGATTAGGAGAGCTAAGAGAGGGCATGAAAAATGCTTGGCGGGTAGGATAAAAGAAAACCCCAAGGCCTTTTACGCGTATGTCAGAAATATGAGGATGACTAGGGGGACCATAGGTCCGGTCAAGGACAATAGCGGGAGACTGTGTGTTGAGCCGGAAGAGATAAGTGAGGTTTTGAATGAGTACTTCTCTTCGGTATTTACGAATGAGAAGGGGTGTATTACTGAAGAGGACGGTGTGAAACAGATTGGTAAGCTCGAGGAAGTGCTCGTTAGGAGGGAAGATGTGTTGGGGTTTTTGAATAACTTGAAGATAGACAAGTCTCCCGGGCCTGACGGGGTATATCCAAGGATGTTATGGGAAGCAAGGGATGAAATTGCAGAGCCGCTGGCAATGATCTTTTCATCTTCTCTGCTGACGGGGGTGGTACCAGGTGATTGGAGGGTGGCAAATGTTGTGCCCCTGTTCAAGAAAGGGAATAGGAACAACCCTGGGAATTACAGGCCAGTTAGTCTTACTTCGGTGGTAGGCAAGTTGATGGAAAAGGTGCTGAGGGATAGGATTTCTGAGCATCTGGAAAGACACTGCTTGATTCGGGACAGTCAGCACGGTTTTGTGAGGGGTAGGTCTTGCCTCACAAGCCTGATTGAATTCTTTGAGCAGGTGACCAAGCAAGTGGATGAGGGTAAACCAGTGGATGTGGTGTACATGGATTTTAGTAAGGCATTTGATAAGGTCCCCCATGGTAGACTTATGGAGAAAGTCAGGAGGCATGGGATAGTGGGGAATGTGGCCAGTTGGATTAAGAATTGGCTAACTGATAGAAGGCAGAGAGTGGTCTTAGATGGTAAATACTCAGCCTGGAGCCCAGTTACCAGTGGCGTGCCGCAGGGATCAGTTCTGGGTCCTCTCCTGTTTGTGATTTTTATTAACGACTTGGATGAGGAAGTCGAAGGGTGGGTCAGTAAATTTGCAGATGATACAAAGGTTGGTGGAGTTGTGGATACCGAGGAGGGCTATTGTCGTCTGCAAAGGGACTTGGATAGGTTGCAGTGCTGGGCTGAAAAGTGGCAGATGGAGTTTAACCCTGAAAAGTGTGAGGTCGTCCATTTTGGAAGGACAAACATGAATGCAAAATACTGGGTTAACGGTAGGGTTCTTGGGCATGTGGAGGAGCAGAGAGACCTTGGGGTCTATGTGCATAGATCATTGAAAGTTGCAACTCAAGTGGATAGGGCTGTGAAGAAGGCATATGGGGTGTTAGCGTTCATTAGCAGAGGGATTGAATTTAAGAGCCGTGAGGTGATGATGCAGCTGTACAGGACCTTGGTAAGGCCTCATTTGGAGTACTGTGTGCAGTTCTGGTCGCCTCATTTTAGGAAGGATGTGGAAGCCTTGGAGAGGGTGCAGAGGAGATTTACCAGGATGTTGCCTGGAATGGAGAATAAGTCTTACGAGGAAAGGCTGAACATTCTAGGCCTCTTCTCATTAGAAAGGAGAAGGATGAGGGGTGACATGATAGAGGTTTATAAGATGATCAGGGGAATAGATAGGGTAGACAGTCAGAAACTTTTTCCCCGGGTGGAGCAAAGCGTTACAAGGGGTCATAAATTTAAGGTGAAGGGTGGGAGATATAAGGGGGATGTCAGGGGAAGGTTCTTTACCCAGAGAGTGGTCGAGGCATGGAATGCCTTGCCCGGGGAAGTTGTTGAGTCAGAAACTTTAGGGACTTTCAAAAGGCTTTTGGATAGGTATATGGATAAAGGAGAATGATGGGGTATAGATTAAATTGTCCTTGACAGAGGACAAAGGATCGGCACAACATTGTGGGCCGAAGGGCCTGTTCTGTGCTGTATGTTCTATGTTCTATGTTCTATGTTCTGTACAGTTACACAGTGAGTGACCCTCACCCTGAATAAACAGTGACTCTGTACAGTTACACAGTGAGTGACCCTCACTCTGAATAAACAGTGACTCTGTACATTTACACAGTGAGTGTTCCTCACCCTGAATAATCAAGGACTCTGTACAGTTACACAGTGAGTGATCCTCACCCTGAATAAACAGGGACTATGTGCAGTTACACAGTGAGTGATCCTCACCCTGAATAAACAGTGACTCTTTACAGTTACACAGAGAGTGATCCTCACCCTGAATAAACAGGGACTATGTACAGTTACACAGTGAGTGATCCTCACCCTGAATAAACAGTGACTCTGTACAGTTACACAGTGAGTGATCCTCACCCTGAATAAACAGTGACTCTTTACAGTTACACAGAGAGTGATCCTCACCCTGAATAAACAGGGACTATGTGCAGTTACACAGTGAGTGATCCTTACTCTGAATAAACAGTGACTCTGTGCAGTTACACAGTGAGTGATCCTCACCCTGAATAAACAGTGACTCTGTACAGTTACACAGTGAGTGATCCTTACTCTGAATAAACAGTGACTCTGTACAGTTACACAGTGAGTGATCCTGACCCTGAATAAACAGTGACTCTGTACAGTTACACAGTGAGTGTTCCTCACCCTGAATAATCAAGGACTCTGTACAGTTACACAGTGAGTGTTCCTCACCCTGAATAAACAGTGACAATGTGCCATTACACAGTGAGTGACCCTCACCCTGAATAAACAGTGACTCTGTACAGTTACACAGTGAGTGATCCTCACCCTGAATAAATAGTGACTCTGTACAGTTACACAGTGAGTGTTCCTCACCCTGAATAAACAGTGACTCTGTGCAGTTACACAGTGAGTGATCCTCACCCTGAATAAACAGTGACTCTGTACAGTTACACAGTGAGTGACCCTCACCCTGAATAAACAGTGACTCTGTACAGTTACACAGTGAGTGTTCCTCACCCTGAATAATCAAGGACTCTGTACAGTTACACAGTGAGTGATCCTCACCCTGAATAAATAGTGACTCTGTACAGTTACACAGTGAGTGATCCTCACCCTGAATAAACAGTGACTCTGTACAGTTACACAGTGAGTGTTCCTCACCCTGAATAAACAGTGACAATGTGCCATTACACAGTGAGTGACCCTCACCCTGAATAAACAGTGACTCTGTACAGTTACACAGTGAGTGATCCTCACCCTGAATAAATAGTGACTCTGTACAGTTACACAGTGAGTGTTCCTCACCCTGAATAAACAGTGACTCTGTGCAGTTACACAGTGAGTGATCCTCACCCTGAATAAACAGTGACTCTGTACAGTTACACAGTGAGTGACCCTCACCCTGAATAAACAGTGACTCTGTACAGTTACACTGTGAGTGTTCCTTACTCTGAATAATCAAGGACTCTGTACAGTTACACAGTGAGTGTTCCTCACCCTGAATAATCAAGGACTCTGTACAGTTACACAGTGAGTGTTCCTCACCCTGAATAAACAGTGACAATGTGCCATTACACAGTGAGTGACCCTCACCCTGAATAAACAGTGACTCTGTACAGTTACACAGTGAGTGATCCTCACCCTGAATAAATAGTGACTCTGTACAGTTACACAGTGAGTGTTCCTCACCCTGAATAAACAGTGACTCTGTGCAGTTACACAGTGAGTGATCCTCACCCTGAATAAACAGTGACTCTGTACAGTTACACAGTGAGTGACCCTCACCCTGAATAAACAGGGACTCTGTACAGTTACACAGTGAGTGTTCCTCACCCTGAATAAACAGGGACTCTGTACAGTTACACTGTGAGTGATCCTCACCGTGAATAAACAGGGACTCTGTACAGTTACACAGTGAGTGTTCCTCACCCTGAATAAACAGGGACTCTGTACAGTTACACAGTGAATGTTCCTCACCCTGAATAATCAAGGACTCTGTACAGTTACACAGTGAGTGATCCTCACCCTGAATAAACTGTGATTCTGTGCAGTTACACTGTGAGAGACCCTTACCCTGAATAAACAGTGAGTCTGTACAGTTACACAGTGAGTGACCCTCTCCCTGAGTAAACAGTGACTCTGTACAGTTACACTGTGAGTGATCCTTCCCCTGAATAAACAGTGACTCTGTACCGTTACACAGTGAGTGATCCTCACCCTGAATAAACAGTGACTCTGTGCAGTTACACTGTGACTGACACTCACCCTGAATAAACAGTGACTCTGTGCAGTTACACTGTGAGTGACCCTCACCCTGAATAAACAGGGACTCTGTACAGTTACACAGTGAGTGACCCTCACCCTGAATAAACAGTGACTCTGTACAGTTACACAGTGAGTGTTCCTCACCCTGAATAAACAGAGACAATGTGCCATTACACAGTGAGTGACCCTCACCCTGAATAAACAGTGACTCTGTGCAGTTACACTGTGAGTGACCCTCACCCTGAATAAACAGGGACTCTGTACAGTTACACAGTGAGTGACCCTCACCCTGAATAAACAGTGACTCTGTGCAGTTACACTGTGACTGACACTCACCCTGAATAAAAAGTGACTCTGTGCAGTTACACTGTGAGTGACCCTCACCCTGAATAAACAGGGACTCTGTACAGTTACACAGTGAGTGACCCTCACCCTGAATAAACAGTGACTCTGTACAGTTACACAGTGAGTGTTCCTCACCCTGAATAAACAGTGACAATGTGCCATTACACAGTGAGTGATCCTGACCCTGAATAAACAGGGACTCTGTACAGTTACACAGTGAGTGACCCTCACCCTGAATAAACAGTGACTCTGTACAGTTACACAGTGAGTGTTCCTCACCCTGAATAAACAGTGACAATGTGCCATTACACAGTGAGTGATCCTGACCCTGAATAAACAGGGACTCTGTACAGTTACACAGTGAGTGACCCTCACCCTGAATAAACAGTGACTCTGTACAGTTACACAGTGAGTGTTCCTCACCCTGAATAAACAGTGACAATGTGCCATTACACAGTGAGTGATCCTGACCCTGAATAAACAGGGACTCTGTACAGTTACACAGTGAGTGTTCCTCACCCTGAATAAACAGGGACTCTGTACAGTTACACAGTGAGTGTTCCTCACCCTGAATAATCAAGGACTCTGTACAGTTACACAGTGAGTGATCCTCACCCTGAATAAACAGGGACTCTGTACAGTTACACAGTGAGTGATCCTCACCCTGAATAAACGGTGACTCTGTACAGTTACACAGTGAGTGTTCATCACCCTGAATAAACAGGGACTCTGTACAGTTACACAGTGAGTGATCCTCACCCTGAATAAACGGTGACTCTGTACAGTTACACAGTGAGTGTTCATCACCCTGAATAAACAGTGACTCTGTACAGTTACACAGTGAGTGTTCATCACCCTTAATTAACAGTGACTCTGTACAGTTACACAGTGAGTGACCCTCACTCTGAATAAACAGTGACTCTGTACATTTACACAGTGAGTGATCCTCACCCTGAATAAACAGTGACTCTGTACAGTTACACAGTGAGTGACCCTCACCCTGAATAAACAGTGACTCTGTACAGTTACACAGTGAGTGACCCTGACCCTGAATAAACAGTGACTCTGTACAGTTACACAGTGAGTGACCCTCACCCTGAATAAACAGTGACTCTGTACAGTTACACAGTGAGTGATCCTCACCCTGAATAAACAGTGACTCTGTACAGTTACACTGTGAGTGTTCCTCACCCTGAATAATCAAGGACTCTGTACAGTTACACAGTGAGTGATCCTGACACTGAATAAACAGTGACTCTGTACAGTTACGCAGTGAGTGATCCTTACTCTGAATAAACAGTGACTCTGTACAGTTACACAGTGAGTGACCCTCACCCTGAATAAACAGTGACTCTGTACAGTTACACAGTGAGTGTTCCTCACCCTGAATAATCAAGGACTCTGTACAGTTACACAGTGAGTGTTCCTCACCCTGAATAATCAAGGACTCTGTACAGTTACAAAGTGAGTGTTCCTCACCCTGAATAAACAGGGACTCTGTCCAGTTACACAGTGAGTGATCCTCACCCCGAATAAACAGTGACTCTGTACAGTTACACAGTGAGTGATCCTCACCCTGAATAAACAGTGACTCTGTACAGTTACACTGTGAGTGATCCTTACTCTGAATAAACAGTGACTCTGGACAGTTACACAGTGAGTGTTCCTCACCCTGAATAATCAAGGACTCTGTACAGTTACACAGTGAGTGTTCCTCACCCTGAATAAACAGGGACTCTGTCCAGTTACACAGTGAGTGTTCCTCACCCTGAATAATCAAAGACTCTGTACAGTTACACAGTGAGTGATCCTCACCCTGAATAAACAGTGACTCTGTACAGTTACACAGTGAGTGATCCTCACCCTGAATAAACAGTGATTCTGTACAGTTACACAGTGAATGACACTCACCCTGAATAAACAGTGACTCTGTACAGTTACACAGTGAGTGATCCACAGACTGAATAAACAGGGACTCTGTACAGTTACACAGTGAGTGATCCTCACCCTGAATAAACAAGGAATCTGTGCAGTTACACAGTGAGTGATCCACAGACTGAATAAACAGTGACTCTGTACAGTTACACAGTGAGTGATCCTCACCCTGAATAAACAAGGAATCTGTACAGTTCCACAGTGAGTGATCCACAGACTGAATAAACAGGGACTCTGTACAGTTACACAGTGAGTGATCCTCACCCTGAATAATCAGTGACTCTGTACAGTTACACAGTGAGTGACCCTCACCCTGAATATACAGTGACGCTGTACAGTTACACAGTGAGTGATCCTCACCCTGAATAAACAAGGAATCCGTGCAGTTACACTGTGAGTGATCCTCACCCTGAATAAACAAGGAATCTGTGCAGTTACACAGTGAGTGTTCCTCACCCTGAATAAACAGTGACTCTGTACAGTTACACAGTGAGTGATCCTCACCCTGAATAAACAGTGACTCTGTACAGTTACACAGTGAGTGACCCGCACCCTGAATAAACAGTGACTCTGTGCAGTTACACAGTGAGTGATCCTCACCCTGAATAAACAGTGACTCTGTACAGTTATGCAGTGAGTGTTCCTCACCCTGAATAATCAAGGACTCTGTACAGTTAAACAGTGAGTGATCCTCACCCTGAATAAACAAGGAATCTGTGCAGTTACACAGTGAGTGATCCTGACCCTGAATAAACAGTGACTCTGTACAGTTACACAGTGAGTGACCCTCACCCTGAATAAGCAGTGACTCTGTACAGTTACACAGTGAGTGACCCTCACCCTGAATAAACAGTGACTCTGTACAGTTACACAGTGAGTGACCCTCACCCTGAATAAACAGTGACTCTGTACAGTTACACAGTGAGTGACGCTCTCCCTGAGTAAACAGTGACTCTGTACAGTTACACTGTGAGTGATCCTTCCCCTGAATAAACAGTGACTCTGTACCGTTACACAGTGAGTGATCCTCACCCTGAATAAACAGTGACTCTGTGCAGTTACACTGTGAGTGACCCTGACCCTGAATAAACAGTGACTCTGTACAGTTACACAGTGAGTGATCCTCACCCTGAATAAACAGTGACTCTGTGCAGTTACACTGTGAGTGACCCTCACCTTGAATAAACAGTGACAATGTACCAGGACACAGTGAGTGATCCTCACCCTGAATAGACAGGGACTCTGTACAGTTACACAGTGAGTGACCCTCACCCTGAATAAACAGTGACTCTGTACAGTTACGCAGTGAGTGTTCCTCACCCTGAATAATCAAGGACTCTGTACAGTTGCACAATGAGTGATCCTCACCCTGAATAAACAGGGTCTCTGTACAGTTACACAGTGAGTGTTCCTCACCCTGAATAATCAAGGACTCTGTACAGTTACACAGTGAGTGATCCTCACCCTGAATAAACTGTGATTCTGTGCAGTTACACTGTGAGAGACCCTCACCCTGAATAAACAGTGAATCTGTACAGTTACACAGTGAGTGACGCTCTCCCTGAGTAAACAGTGACTCTGTGCAGTTACACTGTGAGTGATCCTTCCCCTGAATAAACAGTGACTCTGTACCGTTACACAGTGAGTGATCCTCACCCTGAATAAACAGTGACTCTGTGCAGTTACACTGTGAGTGACCCTCACCCTGAATAAACAGTGACTCTGTACAGTTACGCAGTGAGTGTTCCATACTCTGAATAAACAGTGACTCTGTACAGTTACACAGTGAGTGACCCTCACCCTGAATAAACAGTGACTCTGTACAGTTACACAGTGAGTGTTCCTCACCCTGAATAAACAAGGAATCTGTGCAGTTACACAGTGAGTGTTCCTCACCCTGAATAAACAGGGACTCTGTCCAGTTACACAGTGAGTGTTCCTCACCCTGAATAATCAAAGACTCTGTACAGTTACACAGTGAGTGATCCTCACCCTGAATAAACAGTGACTCTGTACAGTTACACAGTGAGTGATCCTCACCCTGAATAAACAGTGATTCTGTACAGTTACACAGTGAATGACACTCACCCTGAATAAACAGTGACTCTGTACAGTTACACAGTGAGTGATCCACAGACTGAATAAACAGGGACTCTGTACAGTTACACAGTGAGTGATCCTCACCCTGAATAAACAAGGAATCTGTGCAGTTACACAGTGAGTGATCCACAGACTGAATAAACAGTGACTCTGTACAGTTACACAGTGAGTGATCCTCACCCTGAATAAACAAGGAATCTGTACAGTTCCACAGTGAGTGATCCACAGACTGAATAAACAGGGACTCTGTACAGTTACACAGTGAGTGATCCTCACCCTGAATAATCAGTGACTCTGTACAGTTACACAGTGAGTGACCCTCACCCTGAATATACAGTGACGCTGTACAGTTACACAGTGAGTGATCCTCACCCTGAATAAACAAGGAATCCGTGCAGTTACACTGTGAGTGATCCTCACCCTGAATAAACAAGGAATCTGTGCAGTTACACAGTGAGTGTTCCTCACCCTGAATAAACAGTGACTCTGTACAGTTACACAGTGAGTGATCCTCACCCTGAATAAACAGTGACTCTGTACAGTTACACAGTGAGTGACCCGCACCCTGAATAAACAGTGACTCTGTGCAGTTACACAGTGAGTGATCCTCACCCTGAATAAACAGTGACTCTGTACAGTTATGCAGTGAGTGTTCCTCACCCTGAATAATCAAGGACTCTGTACAGTTAAACAGTGAGTGATCCTCACCCTGAATAAACAAGGAATCTGTGCAGTTACACAGTGAGTGATCCTGACCCTGAATAAACAGTGACTCTGTACAGTTACACAGTGAGTGACCCTCACCCTGAATAAGCAGTGACTCTGTACAGTTACACAGTGAGTGACCCTCACCCTGAATAAACAGTGACTCTGTACAGTTACACAGTGAGTGACCCTCACCCTGAATAAACAGTGACTCTGTACAGTTACACAGTGAGTGACGCTCTCCCTGAGTAAACAGTGACTCTGTACAGTTACACTGTGAGTGATCCTTCCCCTGAATAAACAGTGACTCTGTACCGTTACACAGTGAGTGATCCTCACCCTGAATAAACAGTGACTCTGTGCAGTTACACTGTGAGTGACCCTGACCCTGAATAAACAGTGACTCTGTACAGTTACACAGTGAGTGATCCTCACCCTGAATAAACAGTGACTCTGTGCAGTTACACTGTGAGTGACCCTCACCTTGAATAAACAGTGACAATGTACCAGGACACAGTGAGTGATCCTCACCCTGAATAGACAGGGACTCTGTACAGTTACACAGTGAGTGACCCTCACCCTGAATAAACAGTGACTCTGTACAGTTACGCAGTGAGTGTTCCTCACCCTGAATAATCAAGGACTCTGTACAGTTGCACAATGAGTGATCCTCACCCTGAATAAACAGGGTCTCTGTACAGTTACACAGTGAGTGTTCCTCACCCTGAATAATCAAGGACTCTGTACAGTTACACAGTGAGTGATCCTCACCCTGAATAAACTGTGATTCTGTGCAGTTACACTGTGAGAGACCCTCACCCTGAATAAACAGTGAATCTGTACAGTTACACAGTGAGTGACGCTCTCCCTGAGTAAACAGTGACTCTGTGCAGTTACACTGTGAGTGATCCTTCCCCTGAATAAACAGTGACTCTGTACCGTTACACAGTGAGTGATCCTCACCCTGAATAAACAGTGACTCTGTGCAGTTACACTGTGAGTGACCCTCACCCTGAATAAACAGTGACTCTGTACAGTTACGCAGTGAGTGTTCCATACTCTGAATAAACAGTGACTCTGTACAGTTACACAGTGAGTGACCCTCACCCTGAATAAACAGTGACTCTGTACAGTTACACAGTGAGTGTTCCTCACCCTGAATAATCAAGGACTCTGTACAGTTACACAGAGAGTGATCCTCACCCTGAATAAACAGTGACAATGTGCCATTACACAGTGAGTGATGCTGACCCTGAATAAACAGTGACTCTGTACAGTTACACAGTGATTGTTCATCACCCTGAATAAACAGGGAGTCTGTCCAGTTACACAGTGAGTGATCCTCACCCCGAATAAACAGTGACTCTGTACAGTTACACAGTGAGTGTTCCTCACCCTGAATAATCAAGGACTCTGTACAGTTACACAGTGAGTGATCCTCACCCTGAATAAACAGTGACTCTGTACAGTTACACAGTGAGTGATCCTCACCCTGAATAAACAGTGACTCTGTGCAGTTACACTGTGACTGACACTCACCCTGAATAAACAGTGACTCTGTGCAGTTACACTGTGAGTGACCCTCACCCTAAATAAACAGGGACTCTGTACAGTTACACAGTGAGTGACCCTCACCCTGAATAAACAGTGACTCTGTACAGTTACACAGTGAGTGTTCCTCACCCTGAATAAACAGAGACAATGTGCCATTACACAGTGAGTGACCCTCACCCTGAATAAACAGTGACTCTGTGCAGTTACACTGTGAGTGACCCTCACCCTGAATAAACAGGGACTCTGTACAGTTACACAGTGAGTGACCCTCACCCTGAATAAACAGTGACTCTGTGCAGTTACACTGTGACTGACACTCACCCTGAATAAACAGTGACTCTGTGCAGTTACACTGTGAGTGACCCTCACCCTGAATAAACAGTGACTCTGTACAGTTACACAGTGAGTGATCCTCACCCTGAATAAACAGTGACTCTGTGCAGTTACACAGTGAGTGATCCTGACCCTGAATAAACAGTGACTCTGTACAGTTACACAGTGAGTGACCCTCACCCTGAATAAACAGTGACTCTGTACAGTTACACAGTGAGTGTTCCTCACCCTGAATAAACAGTGACAATGTGCCATTACACAGTGAGTGATCCTGACCCTGAATAAACAGGGACTCTGTACAGTTACACAGTGAGTGACCCTCACCCTGAATAAACAGTGACTCTGTACAGTTACACAGTGAGTGTTCCTCACCCTGAATAAACAGTGACAATGTGCCATTACACAGTGAGTGATCCTGACCCTGAATAAACAGGGACTCTGTACAGTTACACAGTGAGTGACCCTCACCCTGAATAAACAGTGACTCTGTACAGTTACACAGTGAGTGTTCCTCACCCTGAATAAACAGTGACAATGTGCCATTACACAGTGAGTGATCCTGACCCTGAATAAACAGGGACTCTGTACAGTTACACAGTGAGTGTTCCTCACCCTGAATAAACAGGGACTCTGTACAGTTACACAGTGAGTGTTCCTCACCCTGAATAATCAAGGACTCTGTACAGTTACACAGTGAGTGATCCTCACCCTGAATAAACAGGGACTCTGTACAGTTACACAGTGAGTGATCCTCACCCTGAATAAACGGTGACTCTGTACAGTTACACAGTGAGTGTTCATCACCCTGAATAAACAGGGACTCTGTACAGTTACACAGTGAGTGATCCTCACCCTGAATAAACGGTGACTCTGTACAGTTACACAGTGAGTGTTCATCACCCTGAATAAACAGTGACTCTGTACAGTTACACAGTGAGTGTTCATCACCCTTAATTAACAGTGACTCTGTACAGTTACACAGTGAGTGACCCTCACTCTGAATAAACAGTGACTCTGTACATTTACACAGTGAGTGATCCTCACCCTGAATAAACAGTGACTCTGTACAGTTACACAGTGAGTGACCCTCACCCTGAATAAACAGTGACTCTGTACAGTTACACAGTGAGTGACCCTGACCCTGAATAAACAGTGACTCTGTACAGTTACACAGTGAGTGACCCTCACCCTGAATAAACAGTGACTCTGTACAGTTACACAGTGAGTGACCCTCACCCTGAATTAACAGTGACTCTGTACAGTTACACAGTGAGTGACCCTCACTCTGAATAAACAGTGACTCTGTACATTTACACAGTGAGTGTTCCTCACACTGAATAATCAAGGACTCTGTACAGTTACACAGAGAGTGATCCTCACCCTGAATAAACAGGGACTATGTGCAGTTACACAGTGAGTGATCCTTACTCTGAATAAACAGTGACTCTGTACAGTTACACAGTGAGTGATCCTCACCCTGAATAAACAGTGACTCTGTACAGTTACACAGTGAGTGATCCTTACTCTGAATAAACAGTGACTCTGTACAGTTACACAGAGAGTGATCCTCACCCTGAATAAACAGTGACTCTGTACAGTTACACAGTGAGTGATCCTCACCCTGAATAAACAGTGACTCTGTACAGTTACACTGTGAGTGTTCCTCACCCTGAATAATCAAGGACTCTGTACAGTTACACAGTGAGTGATCCTGACACTGAATAAACAGTGACTCTGTACAGTTACGCAGTGAGTGATCCTTACTCTGAATAAACAGTGACTCTGTACAGTTACACAGTGAGTGACCCTCACCCTGAATAAACAGTGACTCTGTACAGTTACACAGTGAGTGTTCCTCACCCTGAATAATCAAGGACTCTGTACAGTTACACAGTGAGTGTTCCTCACCCTGAATAATCAAGGACTCTGTACAGTTACACAGTGAGTGTTCCTCACCCTGAATAAACAGGGACTCTGTCCAGTTACACAGTGAGTGATCCTCACCCCGAATAAACAGTGACTCTGTACAGTTACACAGTGAGTGATCCTCACCCTGAATAAACAGTGACTCTGTACAGTTACACTGTGAGTGATCCTTACTCTGAATAAACAGTGACTCTGGACAGTTACACAGTGAGTGTTCCTCACCCTGAATAATCAAGGACTCTGTACAGTTACACAGTGAGTGTTCCTCACCCTGAATAAACAGGGACTCTGTCCAGTTACACAGTGAGTGTTCCTCACCCTGAATAATCAAAGACTCTGTACAGTTACACAGTGAGTGATCCTCACCCTGAATAAACAGTGACTCTGTACAGTTACACAGTGAGTGATCCTCACCCTGAATAAACAGTGATTCTGTACAGTTACACAGTGAATGACACTCACCCTGAATAAACAGTGACTCTGTACAGTTACACAGTGAGTGATCCACAGACTGAATAAACAGGGACTCTGTACAGTTACACAGTGAGTGATCCTCACCCTGAATAAACAAGGAATCTGTGCAGTTACACAGTGAGTGATCCACAGACTGAATAAACAGTGACTCTGTACAGTTACACAGTGAGTGATCCTCACCCTGAATAAACAAGGAATCTGTACAGTTCCACAGTGAGTGATCCACAGACTGAATAAACAGGGACTCTGTACAGTTACACAGTGAGTGATCCTCACCCTGAATAATCAGTGACTCTGTACAGTTACACAGTGAGTGACCCTCACCCTGAATATACAGTGACGCTGTACAGTTACACAGTGAGTGATCCTCACCCTGAATAAACAAGGAATCCGTGCAGTTACACTGTGAGTGATCCTCACCCTGAATAAACAAGGAATCTGTGCAGTTACACAGTGAGTGTTCCTCACCCTGAATAAACAGTGACTCTGTACAGTTACACAGTGAGTGATCCTCACCCTGAATAAACAGTGACTCTGTACAGTTACACAGTGAGTGACCCGCACCCTGAATAAACAGTGACTCTGTGCAGTTACACAGTGAGTGATCCTCACCCTGAATAAACAGTGACTCTGTACAGTTATGCAGTGAGTGTTCCTCACCCTGAATAATCAAGGACTCTGTACAGTTAAACAGTGAGTGATCCTCACCCTGAATAAACAAGGAATCTGTGCAGTTACACAGTGAGTGATCCTGACCCTGAATAAACAGTGACTCTGTACAGTTACACAGTGAGTGACCCTCACCCTGAATAAGCAGTGACTCTGTACAGTTACACAGTGAGTGACCCTCACCCTGAATAAACAGTGACTCTGTACAGTTACACAGTGAGTGACCCTCACCCTGAATAAACAGTGACTCTGTACAGTTACACAGTGAGTGACGCTCTCCCTGAGTAAACAGTGACTCTGTACAGTTACACTGTGAGTGATCCTTCCCCTGAATAAACAGTGACTCTGTACCGTTACACAGTGAGTGATCCTCACCCTGAATAAACAGTGACTCTGTGCAGTTACACTGTGAGTGACCCTGACCCTGAATAAACAGTGACTCTGTACAGTTACACAGTGAGTGATCCTCACCCTGAATAAACAGTGACTCTGTGCAGTTACACTGTGAGTGACCCTCACCTTGAATAAACAGTGACAATGTACCAGGACACAGTGAGTGATCCTCACCCTGAATAGACAGGGACTCTGTACAGTTACACAGTGAGTGACCCTCACCCTGAATAAACAGTGACTCTGTACAGTTACGCAGTGAGTGTTCCTCACCCTGAATAATCAAGGACTCTGTACAGTTGCACAATGAGTGATCCTCACCCTGAATAAACAGGGTCTCTGTACAGTTACACAGTGAGTGTTCCTCACCCTGAATAATCAAGGACTCTGTACAGTTACACAGTGAGTGATCCTCACCCTGAATAAACTGTGATTCTGTGCAGTTACACTGTGAGAGACCCTCACCCTGAATAAACAGTGAATCTGTACAGTTACACAGTGAGTGACGCTCTCCCTGAGTAAACAGTGACTCTGTGCAGTTACACTGTGAGTGATCCTTCCCCTGAATAAACAGTGACTCTGTACCGTTACACAGTGAGTGATCCTCACCCTGAATAAACAGTGACTCTGTGCAGTTACACTGTGAGTGACCCTCACCCTGAATAAACAGTGACTCTGTACAGTTACGCAGTGAGTGTTCCATACTCTGAATAAACAGTGACTCTGTACAGTTACACAGTGAGTGACCCTCACCCTGAATAAACAGTGACTCTGTACAGTTACACAGTGAGTGTTCCTCACCCTGAATAATCAAGGACTCTGTACAGTTACACAGAGAGTGATCCTCACCCTGAATAAACAGTGACAATGTGCCATTACACAGTGAGTGATGCTGACCCTGAATAAACAGTGACTCTGTACAGTTACACAGTGATTGTTCATCACCCTGAATAAACAGGGAGTCTGTCCAGTTACACAGTGAGTGATCCTCACCCCGAATAAACAGTGACTCTGTACAGTTACACAGTGAGTGTTCCTCACCCTGAATAATCAAGGACTCTGTACAGTTACACAGTGAGTGATCCTCACCCTGAATAAACAGTGACTCTGTACAGTTACACAGTGAGTGATCCTCACCCTGAATAAACAGTGATTCTGTACAGTTACACAGTGAATGACCCTCACCCTGAATAAACAGTGACTCTGTACAGTTACACAGTGAGTGATCCTCACCCTGAATAAACAGGGACTCTGTGCAGTTACACAGTGAGTGATCCTCACCCTGAATAAACAAGGAATCTGTGCAGTTACACAGTGAGTGATCCTCACCCTGAATAAACAGGGACTCTGTACAGTTACACAGTGAGTGATCCTCACCCTGAATAAACAGTGACTCTGTACAGTTACACAGTGAGTGATCCTCACCCTGAATAAACAGTGATTCTGTACAGTTACACAGTGACTGACCCTCACCCTGAATAAACAGTGACTCTGTACAGTTACACAGTGAGTGATCCTCACCCTGAATAAACAGTGATTCTGTACAGTTACACAGTGAGTGATCCTCACCCTGAATAAACAGTGACTCTGTACAGTTACACAGTGAGTGATCCACAGACTGAATAAACAAGGAATCTGTGCAGTTACACAGTGAGTGATCCTCACCCTGAATAAACAGTGATTCTGTACAGTTACACAGTGAGTGATCCTCACCCTGAATAAACAGTGACTCTGTACAGTTACACAGTGAGTGATCCACAGACTGAATAAACAGGGACTCTGTACAGTTACACAGTGAGTGACCCTCACCCTGAATAAACAGGGACTCAGTACAGTTACACAGTGTGTGATCCTCACCCTGAATAAACAGTGACTCTGTGCAGTTACACAGTGAGTGATCCTCACCCTGAATAAACAGTGACTCTGTGCAGTTACACAGTGAGTGACCCTCACCCTGAATAAACAGTGACTCTGTACAGTTACACAGTGAGTGACCCTCACCCTGAATAAACAGTGACTCTGTACAGTTACACAGTGAGTGATCCTCACCCTGAATAAACAAGGAATCTGTGCAGTTACACAGTGAGTGACCCTCACCCTGAATAAACAGTGACTCTGTACAGTTACACAGTGAGTGATCCTCACCCTGAATAAACAAGGAATCCATGCAGTTACACTGTGAGTGATCCTCACCCTGAATTAACAGTGACTCTGTACAGTTACACAGTGAATGACCCTCACCCTGAATAAACAGGGACTCTGTACAGTTATGCAGTGAGTTTTCCTCACCCTGAATAAACAGTGACTCTGTACAGTTACACAGTGAGTGATCCTGACCCTGAATAAACAGTGACTCTGTACAGTTACGCAGTGAGTGATCCTTATTCTGAATAATCAAGGACTCTGTAAAGTTGCACAGTGAGTGATCCTCACCCTGAATAAACAGTGACTCTGTACAGTTACACAGTGAGTGACCCTCACCATGAATAAACAGGGACTCTGTACAGTTACACAGTGAGTTTTCCTCACCCTGAATAATCAAGGACAGTGTGATCCAGGTCAGTGTGAGTGATGTTGATCCAGGTCATTGTGTGTGAAATTGATCCAGGTCAGTGTGAGTGATGTTGATCCAGGTCAGTGTGAGTGATATTGCTCCAGGTCAGTGTGAATGATATTGATGCAGGTCTGTGTGTGTGAAATTGATCCAGGTCAGTGTGAATGATATTGCTCCAGGTCTTTGTGTGTGAAATTGATCCAGGTCAGTGTGTGTGAAATTGATCCAGGTCAGTGTGAATGATATTGATCCAGGTCAGTGTGAATGATATTGATCCAGGTCTGTGTGAATGAAATTGATCCAGGTCTGTGTGTGTGAAATTGATCCAGGTCAGTGTGTGTCATATTGATCCAGGTCAGTGTGAATGATATTGATCCAGGTCTGTGTGAATGAAATTGATCCAGGTCAGTGTGTGAGAAATTGATCCAGGGAAGTGTGTGTGATATTGATCCAGGTCAGCGTGAGAACTATTGATCCAGGTCAGTGTGAATGATATTGCTCCAGGTCAGTGTGTGTGAAATTGATCCAGGTCAGTGTGTGTGAAATTGATCCAGGTCAGTGTGTGTGAAATTGATCCAGGTAAGTGTGTGTGAAATTCATCCAGGTCGGTGTGAGAACTGTTGATCCAGTTCAGTGTGAATGATATTGCTCCAGGTCAGTGTGTGTGAAATTGATCCAGGTCAGTGTGTGTGAAATTGATCCAGGTAAGTGTTTGTGAAATTCATCCAGGTCGGTGTGAGAACTGTTGATCCAGTTCAGTGTGAATGATATTGCTCCAGGTCAGTGTGTGTGAAATTCATCCAGGGAAGTTTTTGTGATATTGATCCAGGTCAGCGTGAGAACTATTGATCCAGGTCAGTGTGAATGATATTGCTCCAGGTAAGTGTGTGTCATATTGATCCATGTCAGTGTGTGTGATATTGATCCAGGTCAGTGTGTGTGAAATTGATCCAGGTCAGTGTGTGTGATATTGATCCAGGTCAGTGTGTGTGATATTGATCCAGGTCAGTGTGAGTGATATTGATCCAGGTCAGTGTGTGTGAAATTGCTCCAGGTCAGTGTGAGGGATATTGATCCAGGTCAGTGTGAGTGATATTGATCCAGGTCAGTGTGTGAATGATATTGCTCCAGGTCAGTGTGTGTGAAATTGATCCAGGTCAGTGTGTGTGATATTGATCCAGGTCAGTGTGTGTGATATTGCTCCAGGTCAGTGTGAGGGATATTGATCCAGGTCAGTGTGAGGGATATTGATCCAGGTCAGTGTGTGAATGATATTGCTCCAGGTCAGTGTGTGTGAAATTGATCCAGGTCAGTGTGAGGGATATTGCTGCAGGTCAGTGTGTGTGAAATTGATCCAGGTCAGTGTGTGTGAAATTGATCCAGGTCAGTGTGTGTGATATTGATCCAGGTCAGTGTGTGTGATATTGATCCAGGTCAGTGTGAGGAATATTGATCCAGGTCAGTGTGAGGTGTATTGATCCAGGTCAGTGTGAGGGATATTGATCCAGATCAGTGTGAGAGATATTGATCCAGGCCAGTGTGAGGGATATTGATCCAGATCAGTGTCAGAGATATTGATCCAAGTCAGTGTGAGGGACATTGATCCAGGTCAGCGTGAGAACTATTGATCCAGGTCAGTGTGAATTATATTGCTCCAGGTAAGTGTGTGTGATATTGATCCAGGTCAGTGTGAGGGACATTGATCCAGGTCAGCGTGAGAACTATTGATCCAGGTCAGTGTGAATTATATTGCTCCAGGTAAGTGTGTGTGATATTGATCCAGGTCAGTGTGAATGATATTGATCCAGGTCTGTGTGAATGAAATTGATCCAGGTCAGTGTGTGAGAAATTGATCTCGGGAAGTGTGTGTGATATTGATCCAGGTCAGTGTGTGTGAAATTGATCCAGATCAGTGTGTGTGAAATTCATCCAGGTCAGTGTGAATGATATTGCTCCAGGTCAGTGTGAATGATATTGCTCCAGGTCAGTGTGTGTGAAATTGATCCAGGTCAGTGTGAATGATATTGCTCCAGGTCAGTGTGTGTGAAATTGATCCAGGTCAGTGTGTGTGATATTGATCCAAGACAGTGTGAATGATATTGATCCAGGTCAGTGTGAGGGATATTGCTCCAGGTCAGTGTGTGTGAAATTGATCCAGATCAGTGTGAATGATATTGCTCCAGGTCAGTGTGTGTGAAATTGATCCAGGTCAGTGTGAATGATATTGCTCCAGGTCAGTGTGAGGAATATAGACCCAGGTCAGTGTGAGGTGTATTGATCCAGGTCAGTGTGAGGGATCTTGATCCAGATCAGTGTGAGAGATATTGATCCAAGTCAGTGTGAGTGATATTGATCCAGGTCAGTGTGAGGGATATTGATCCAGATCAGTGTGAGAGATATTGATCCAGGTCAGTGTGAGGGACATTGATCCAGATCAGTGTGAGAGATATTGATCCTGGTCAGTGTGAGGGATGTTGATCCAAATCAGTGTGAGGGATATTGATCCAGGTCAGTGTGAGGGATATTGATCCAGATCAGTGTGAGAGATATTGATCCTGGTCAGTGTGTGTGATATTGATTCAGGTCAGTGTGTGTGATATTGATTCAGGTCAGTGTGAGTGATATTGATCCAGGTCAGTGTGAGTGATATTGATCCAGGTCAGTGTGAGTGGTATTGATCGAGGTCAGTGTGAGGGATATTGATCCAGGTCAGTGTGAGTGATATTGATCCAGGTCAGTGTGAGTGATATTGATCCAGGTCAGTGTGAGTGGTATTGAACGAGGTCAGTGTGAGGGATATTGATCCAGGTCAGTGTGAGTGATATTGATCCAGGTCAATGTGAGTGATATTGATCCAGGTCAGTGTGTGTGAAATTGATCCAGGTCAGTGTGTGTGATATTGATCCAGGTCAGTGTGTGTGATATTGATCCAGGTCAGTGTGAGTGATATTGATCCAGGTCAGTGTGTGTGAAATTGCTCCAGGTCAGTGTGAGGGATATTGATCCAGGTCAGTGTGAGTGATATTGATCCAGGTCAGTGTGTGAATGATATTGCTCCAGGTCAGTGTGTGTGAAATTGATCCAGGTCAGTGTGTGTGATATTGATCCAGGTCAGTGTGTGTGATATTGCTCCAGGTCAGTGTGAGGGATATTGATCCAGGTCAGTGTGAGGGATATTGATCCAGGTCAGTGTGTGAATGATATTGCTCCAGGTCAGTGTGTGTGAAATTGATCCAGGTCAGTGTGAGGGATATTGCTGCAGGTCAGTGTGTGTGAAATTGATCCAGGTCAGTGTGTGTGATATTGATTCAGGTCAGTGTGTGTGATATTGATCCAGGTCAGTGTGTGTGATATTGATCCAGGTCAGTGTGTGTGATATTGATCCAGGTCAGTGTGAGGAATATTGATCCAGGTCAGTGTGAGGTGTATTGATCCAGGTCAGTGTGAATGATATTGCTCCAGGTCTTTGTGTGTGAAATTGATCCAGGTCAGTGTGTGTGAAATTGATCCAGGTCAGTGTGAATGATATTGATCCAGGTCAGAGTGAATGATATTGATCCAGGTCTGTGTGAATGAAATTGATCCAGGTCTGTGTGTGTGAAATTGATCCAGGTCAGTGTGTGTGATATTGATCCAGGTCAGTGTGAATGATATTGATCCAGGTCTGTGTGAATGAAATTGATCCAGGTCAGTGTGTGAGAAATTGATCCAGGGAAGTGTGTGTGATATTGATCCAGGTCAGCTTGAGAACTATTGATCCAGGTCAGTGTGAATGATATTGCTCCAGGTCAGTGTGTGTGAAATTGATCCAGGTCAGTGTGTGTGAAATTGATCCAGGTCAGTGTGTGTGAAATTGATCCAGGTAAGTGTGTGTGAAATTCATCCAGGTCGGTGTGAGAACTGTTGATCCAGTTCAGTGTGAATGATATTGCTCCAGGTCAGTGTGTGTGAAATTGATCCAGGTCAGTGTGTGTGAAATTGATCCAGGTAAGTGTTTGTGAAATTCATCCAGGTCGGTGTGAGAACTGTTGATCCAGTTCAGTGTGAATGATATTGCTCCAGGTCAGTGTGTGTGAAATTCATCCAGGGAAGTTTTTGTGATATTGATCCAGGTCAGCGTGAGAACTATTGATCCAGGTCAGTGTGAATGATATTGCTCCAGGTAAGTGTGTGTCATATTGATCCATGTCAGTGTGTGTGATATTGATCCAGGTCAGTGTGTGTGAAATTGATCCAGGTCAGTGTGTGTGATATTGATCCAGGTCAGTGTGTGTGATATTGATCCAGGTCAGTGTGAGTGATATTGATCCAGGTCAGTGTGTGTGAAATTGCTCCAGGTCAGTGTGAGGGATATTGATCCAGGTCAGTGTGAGTGATATTGATCCAGGTCAGTGTGTGAATGATATTGCTCCAGGTCAGTGTGTGTGAAATTGATCCAGGTCAGTGTGTGTGATATTGATCCAGGTCAGTGTGTGTGATATTGCTCCAGGTCAGTGTGAGGGATATTGATCCAGGTCAGTGTGTGAATGATATTGCTCCAGGTCAGTGTGTGTGAAATTGATCCAGGTCAGTGTGAGGGATATTGCTGCAGGTCAGTGTGTGTGAAATTGATCCAGGTCAGTGTGTGTGATATTGATTCAGGTCAGTGTGTGTGATATTGATCCAGGTCAGTGTGTGTGATATTGATCCAGGTCAGTGTGAGGAATATTGATCCAGGTCAGTGTGAGGTGTATTGATCCAGGTCAGTGTGAGGGATATTGATCCAGATCAGTGTGAGAGATATTGATCCAGGCCAGTGTGAGGGATATTGATCCAGATCAGTGTCAGAGATATAGATCCAAGTCAGTGTGAGGGACATTGATCCAGGTCAGCGTGAGAACTATTGATCCAGGTCAGTGTGAATTATATTGCTCCAGGTAAGTGTGTGTGATATTGATCCAGGTCAGTGTGAGGGACATTGATCCAGGTCAGCGTGAGAACTATTGATCCAGGTCAGTGTGAATTATATTGCTCCAGGTAAGTGTGTGTGATATTGATCCAGGTCAGTGTGAATGATATTGATCCAGGTCTGTGTGAATGAAATTGATCCAGGTCAGTGTGTGAGAAATTGATCTCGGGAAGTGTGTGTGATATTGATCCAGGTCAGTGTGTGTGAAATTGATCCAGATCAGTGTGTGTGAAATTCATCCAGGTCAGTGTGAATGATATTGCTCCAGGTCCGTGTGAATGATATTGCTCCAGGTCAGTGTGTGTGAAATTGATCCAGGTCAGTGTGAATGATATTGCTCCAGGTCAGTGTGTGTGAAATTGATCCAGGTCAGTGTGTGTGATATTGATCCAAGACAGTGTGAATGATATTGATCCAGGTCAGTGTGAGGGATATTGCTCCAGGTCAGTGTGTGTGAAATTGATCCAGATCAGTGTGAATGATATTGCTCCAGGTCAGTGTGTGTGAAATTGATCCAGGTCAGTGTGAATGATATTGCTCCAGGTCAGTGTGAGGAATATAGACCCAGGTCAGTGTGAGGTGTATTGATCCAGGTCAGTGTGAGGGATCTTGATCCAGATCAGTGTGAGAGATATTGATCCAAGTCAGTGTGAGTGATATTGATCCAGGTCAGTGTGAGGGATATTGATCCAGATCAGTGTGAGAGATATTGATCCAGGTCAGTGTGAGGGACATTGATCCAGATCAGTGTGAGAGATATTGATCCTGGTCAGTGTGAGGGATGTTGATCCAAATCAGTGTGAGGGATATTGATCCAGGTCAGTGTGAGGGATATTGATCCAGATTAGTGTGAGAGATATTGATCCTGGTCAGTGTGTGTGATATTGATTCAGGTCAGTGTGTGTGATATTGATTCAGGTCAGTGTGAGTGATATTGATCCAGGTCAGTGTGAGTGATATTGATCCAGGTCAGTGTGAGTGGTATTGATCCAGGTCAGTGTGAGTGATATTGATCCAGGTCAGTGTGAGTGATATTGATCCAGGTCAGTGTGAGTGGTATTGAACGAGGTCAGTGTGAGGGATATTGATCCAGGTCAGTGTGAGTGATATTGATCCAGGTCAGTGTGAGTGATATTGATCCAGGTCAGTGTGTGTGAAATTGATGCAGGTCAGTGTGTGTGATATTGATCCAGGTCTGTGTGTGTGATATTGATCCAGGTCAGTGTGAGTGATATTGATCCAGGTCAGTGTGTGTGAAAGTGCTCCAGGTCAGTGTGAGGGATATTGATCCAGGTCAGTGTGAGTGATATTGATCCAGGTCAGTGTGTGAATGATATTGCTCCAGGTCAGTGTGTGTGAAATTGATCCAGGTCAGTGTGTGTGATATTGATCCAGGTCAGTGTGTGTGATATTGCTCCAGGTCAGTGTGAGGGATATTGATCCAGGTCAGTGTGAGGGATATTGACCCAGGTCAGTGTGTGAATGATATTGCTCCAGGTCAGTGTGTGTGAAATTGATCCAGGTCAGTGTGAGGGATATTGCTGCAGGTCAGTGTGTGTGAAATTGATCCAGGTCAGTGTGTGTGATATTGATTCAGGTCAGTGTGTGTGATATTGATCCAGGTCAGTGTGAGGGATATTGATCCAGGTCAGTGTGTGTGATATTGATCCAGGTCAGTGTGAGGAATATTGATCCAGGTCAGTGTGAGGTGTATTGATCCAGGTCAGTGTGAGGGATATTGATCCAGATCAGTGTGAGAGATATTGATCCAGGCCAGTGTGAGGGATATTGATCCAGATCAGTGTCAGAGATATTGATCCAAGTCAGTGTGAGGGACATTGATCCAGGTCAGCGTGAGAACTATTGATCCAGGTCAGTGTGAATTATATTGCTCCAGGTAAGTGTGTGTGATATTGATCCAGGTCAGTGTGAATGATATTGATCCAGGTCTGTGTGAATGAAATTGATCCAGGTCAGTGTGTGAGAAATTGATCTCGGGAAGTGTGTGTGATATTGATCCAGGTCAGTGTGTGTGAAATTGATCCAGATCAGTGTGTGTGAAATTCATCCAGGTCAGTGTGAATGATATTGCTCCAGGTCAGTGTGAATGATATTGCTCCAGGTCAGTGTGTGTGAAATTGATCCAGGTCAGTGTGAATGATATTGCTCCAGGTCAGTGTGTGTGAAATTGATCCAGGTCAGTGTGTGTGATATTGATCCAAGACAGTGTGAATGATATTGATCCAGGTCAGTGTGAGGGATATTGCTCCAGGTCAGTGTGTGTGAAATTGATCCAGATCAGTGTGAATGATATTGCTCCAGGTCAGTGTGTGTGAAATTGATCCAGGTCAGTGTGAATGATATTGCTCCAGGTCAGTGTGAGGAATATAGACCCAGGTCAGTGAGAGGTGTATTGATCCAGGTCAGTGTGAGGGATCTTGATCCAGATCAGTGTGAGAGATATTGATCCAAGTCAGTGTGAGTGATATTGATCCAGGTCAGTGTGAGGGATATTGATCCAGATCAGTGTGAGAGATATTGATCCAGGTCAGTGAGAGGGACATTGATCCAGATCAGTGTGAGAGATATTGATCCTGGTCAGTGTGAGGGATGTTGATCCAAATCAGTGTGAGGGATATTGATCCAGGTCAGTGTGAGGGATATTGATCCAGATCAGTGTGAGAGATATTGATCCTGGTCAGTGTGTGTGATATTGATTCAGGTCAGTGTGTGTGATATTGATTCAGGTCAGTGTGTGTGATATTGATTCAGGTCAGTGTGAGTGATATTGATCCAGGTCAGTGTGAGTGATATTGATCCAGGTCAGTGTGAGTGGTATTGATCGAGGTCAGTGTGAGGGATATTGATCCAGGTCAGTGTGAGTGATATTGATCCAGGTCAGTGTGAGTGATATTGATCCAGGTCAGTGTGAGTGGTATTGAACGAGGTCAGTGTGAGGGATATTGATCCAGGTCAGTGTGAGTGATATTGATCCAGGTCAGTGTGAGTGGTATTGATCCAGGTCAGTGTGAGTGATATTGATCCAGGTCAGTGTGAGTGATATTGATCCAGGTCAGTGTGAGTGATATTGATCGAGGTCAGTGTGAGTGATATTGATCCAGGTCAGTGTGAGTGATATTGATCCAGGTCAGTGTGAGTGGTATTGAACGAGGTCAGTGTGAGGGATATTGATCCAGGTCAGTGTGAGTGGTATTGATCGAGGTAAGTGTGAGGGATATTGATCCAGGTCAGTGTGAGTGATATTGATCCAGGTCAGTGTGAGTGATATTGATCCAGATCAGTGTCAGAAATATTGATCCAAGTCAGTGTGAGGGACATTGATCCAGGTCAGCGTGAGAACTATTGATCCAGGTCAGTGTGAATTATATTGCTCCAGGTAAGTGTGTGTGATATTGATCCAGGTCAGTGTGAATGATATTGATCCAGGTCTGTGTGAATGAAATTGATCCAGGTCAGTGTGTGAGAAATTGATCTCGGGAAGTGTGTGTGATATTGATCCAGGTCAGTGTGTGTGAAATTCATCCAGGTCGGTGTGAGAACTGTTGATCCAGTTCAGTGTGAATGATATTGCTCCAGGTCAGTGTGTGTGAAATTCATCCAGGGAAGTTTTTGTGATATTGATCCAGGTCAGCGTGAGAACTATTGATCCAGGTCAGTGTGAATGATATTGCTCCAGGTAAGTGTGTGTCATATTGATCCATGTCAGTGTGTGTGATATTGATCCAGGTCAGTGTGTGTGAAATTGATCCAGGTCAGTGTGTGTGATATTGATCCAGGTCAGTGTGTGTGATATTGATCCAGGTCAATGTGAGTGATATTGATCCAGGTCAGTGTGTGTGATATTGCTCCAGGTCAGTGTGAGTGATACTGATCCAGGTCAGTGTGTGTGAAATTGATCCAGGTCAGTGTGTGTGATATTGCTCCAGGTCAGTGTGAGGAATATTGATCCAGGTCAGTGTGAGGGATATTGATCCAGGTCAGTGTGTGAATGATATTGATCCAGGTCAGTGTGAATGATATTGATCCAGGTCTGTGTGAATGAAATTGATCCAGGTCTGTGTGAATGAAATTGATCCAGGTCAGTGTGTGTGAAATTGATCCAGGTCAGTGTGAATGATATTGATCCAGGTCTGTGTGAATGAAATTGATCCAGGTCTGTGTGAATGAAATTGATCCAGGTCAGTGTGTGTGAAATTGATCCAGGTCAGTGTGAATAATATTGATCCAGGTCAGTGTGAATGAAATTGATCCAGGTCAGTGTGTGTGAAATTGATCCAGGTCAGTGTGAATGAAATTGATCCAGGTCAGTGTGTGTGAAATTGATCCAGGTCAGTGTGAATGATATTGATCCAGGTCTGTGTGAATGAAATTGATCCAGGTCTGTGTGAATGAAATTGATCCAGGTTAGTGTGTGTGAAATTGATCCAGGTCAGTGTGAATGATATTGATCCAGGTCTGTGTGAATGAAATTGATCCAGGTCAGTGTGTGTGAAATGGATCCAGGTCAGTGTGAATGATATTGATCCAGGTCTGTATGAATGAAATTGATCCAGGTCTGTGTGAATGAAATTGATCCAGGTCAGTGTGTGTGAAATTGATCCAGGTCAGTGTGAATGAAATTGATCCAGGTCAGTGTGTGTGAAATTGATCCAGGTCAATGTGAATGAAATTGGTCCAGGTCAGTGTGTGTGAAATTGATCCAGATCAGTGTGAATGATATTGATCCAGGTCAGTGTGAATGATATTGATGCAGGTCTGTGTGTGTGAAATTGATCCAGGTCAGTGTGAGTGATGTTGATCCAGGTCAGTGTGTGTGAAATTGATCCAGGTCAGTGTGAGTGATGTTGATCCAGGTCAGTGTGAGTGATATTGCTCCAGGTCAGTGTGAATGATATTGATGCAGGTCTGTGTGTGTGAAATTGACCCAGGTCAGTGTGAATGATATTGCTCCAGGTCTTTGTGTGTGAAATTGATCCAGGTCAGTGTGTGTGAAATTGATCCAGGTCAGTGTGAATGATATTGATCCAGGTCAGTGTGAATGATATTGATCCAGGTCTGTGTGAATGAAATTGATCCAGGTCTGTGTGTGTGAAATTGATCCAGGTCAGTGTGTGTGATATTGATCCAGGTCAGTGTGAATGATATTGATCCAGGTCTGTGTGAATGAAATTGATCCAGGTCAGTGTGTGCGAAATTGATCCAGGGAAGTGTGTGTGATATTGATCCAGGTCAGCGTGAGAACTATTGATCCAGGTCAGTGTGAATGATATTGCTCCAGGTCAGTGTGTGTGAAATTGATGCAGGTCAGTGTGTGTGAAATTGATCCAGGTCAGTGTGTGTGAAATTGATCCAGGTAAGTGTGTGTGAAATTCATCCAGGTCGGTGTGAGAACTGTTGATCCAGTTCAGTGTGAATGATATTGCTCCAGGTCAGTGTGTGTGAAATTGATCCAGGTCAGTGTGTGTGAAATTGATCCAGGTCAGTGTGTGTGAAATTGATCCAGGTAAGTGGGTGTGAAATTCATCCAGGTCGGTGTGAGAACTGTTGATCCAGTTCAGTGTGAGTGATATTGCTCCAGGTCAGTGTGTGTGAAATTCATCCAGGGAAGTTTTTGTGATATTGATCCAGGTCAGCGTGAGAACTATTGATCCAGGTCAGTGTGAATGATATTGCTCCAGGTAAGTGTGTGTCATATTGATCCATGTCAGTGTGTGTGATATTGATCCAGGTCAGTGTGTGTGAAATTGATCCAGGTCAGTGTGTGTGATATTGATCCAGGTCAGTGTGTGTGATATTGATCCAGGTCAGTGTGAGTGATATTGATCCAGGGCAGTGTGTGTGAAATTGATCCAGGTCAGTGTGTGTGATATTGCTCCAGGTCAGTGTGAGGGATATTGATCCAGGTCAGTGTGAGGGATATTGATCCAGGTCAGTGTGTGAATGATATTGCTCCAGGTCAGTGTGTGTGAAATTGATCCAGGTCAGTGTGAGGGATATTGCTGCAGGTCAGTGTGTGTGAAATTGATACAGGTCAGTGTGTGTGATATTGATTCAGGTCAGTGTGTGTGATATTGATCCAGGTCAGTGTGTGTGATATTGATCCAGGTCAGTGTGAGGAATATTGATCCAGGTCAGTGTGAGGTGTATTGATCCAGGTCAGTGTGAGTGATATTGATTCAGGTCAGTGTGAGTGATATTGATCCAGATCAGTGTGTGTGATATTGATCCAGGTCAGTGTGAGTGATATTGATCCAGGTGAGTGTGTGTGATATTGATCCAGGTGAGTGTGTGTGATCTTGATCCAAGTCAATGTGTGTGATATTGTTCCAGTTCAGTGTGAGTGATATTGATCCAGGTCAATGTGAGTGATGTTGATCCAGGTCAGTCTGTGTGATCTTGATCCAGGTCAGTGTGAGTGATATTGATCCAGGTCAGCGTGAGTGATATTGCTCCAGGTCAGTGTGAGTGATATTGATTCAGGTCAGTGTGAGTGATATTGATCCAGGTCAATGTGTGTGATCTTGATCCAGGTCAGTGTGTGTGATATTGATTCAGGTCAGTGTGAGTGATATTGATCCAGGTCAGCGTGAGTGATATTGATCCAGGTCAGAGTGAGTGATATTGATCCAGGTCAGTGTGAGTGATATTGATTCAGGTCAGCGTGAGTGATATTGATCCAGGTCAGTGTGAGTGATATTGATCCATGTCAGTGTGAGTGATATTGATTCAGGTCAGTGTGAGTGATATTCATCCAGATCAGTGTGTGTGATATTGATCCAGGTCAGTGTGAGTGATATTGATCCAGGTCAGTGTGAGTGATATTGATTCAGGTCAGTGTGAGTGATATTGATCCAGATCAGTGTGTGTGATATTGATCCAGGTCAGTGTGAGTGATCTTGATCCAAGTCAATGTGTGTGATATTGTTCCAGGTCAGTGTGTGTGATATTGTTCCAGGTGAGTGTGTGTGATATTGATCCAGGTCAGTGTTTGTGATATTGATCCAGGTGAGTGTGTGTGATATTGATCCAAGTCAATGTGTGTGATCTTGATCCAGGTCAGTGTGTGTGATCTTGATCCAGGTCAGTGTGAGTGATATTGATCCAGGTCAGTGTGAGTGATATTGATCCATGTCAGTGTGAGTGATATTGTTCCAGGGCAGTGTGAGTGATATTGATCCAGGTCAATGTGTGTGATCTTGATCCAGGTCAGTGTGTGTGATCTTGATCCAGGTCAGTGTGAGTGATATTGATCCAGGTCAGTGTGAGTGATATTGATCCATGTCAGTGTGAGTGATATTGATCCAGGTCAATGTGTGTGATCTTGATCCAGGTCAGTGTGTGTGATCTTGATCCAGGTCAGTGTGAGTGATATTGATCCAGGTCAGTGTGAGTGATATTGATCCATGTCAGTGTGAGTGATATTGATCCAGGTCAGTGTGAGTGATATTGATCCAAGTCAATGTGTGTGATCTTGATCCAGGTCAGTGTGAGTGAAATTGATTCAGGTCAGTGTGAGTGATATTGATCCAAGTCAATGTGTGTGATCTTGATCCAAGTCAATGTGTGTGATCTTGATCCAGTTCAGTGTGAGTGATATTGATCAAGGTCAGTGTGAGTGATATTGATCCAAGTCAATGTGTGTGATCTTGATCCAAGTCAATGTGTGTGATCTTGATCCAGTTCAGTGTGAGTGATATTGATCAAGGTCAGTGTGAGTGATATTGATCCAAGTCAATGTGTGTGATCTTGATCCAGGTTAGTGTGAGTGACATTGATTCAGGTCAGTGTGTGTGATATTGATCCAGGTCAGTGTGTGTGATCTTGATCCAAGTCAATGTGTGTGATCTTGATCCAGTTCAGTGTGAGTGATATTGATCAAGGTCAGTGTGAGTGATATTGATCCAAGTCAATGTGTGTGATCTTGATCCAGGTCAGTGTGAGTGACATTGATTCAGGTCAGTGTGTGTGATATTGATCCAGGTCAGTGTGAGTGATATTGATCCAAGTCAATGTGTGTGATCTTGATCCAAGTCAATGTGTGTGATCTTGATCCAGTTCAGTGTGAGTGATATTGATCAAGGTCAGTGTGAGTGATATTGATCCAAGTCAATGTGTGTGATCTTGATCCAGGTCAGTGTGAGTGACATTGATTCAGGTCAGTGTGTGTGATATTGATCCAGGTCAGTGTGAGTGATATTGATCCAAGTCAATGTATGTGATCTTGATCCAGTTCAGTGTGAGTGATATTGATCAAGGTCAGTGTGAGTGATATTGATCCAAGTCAATGTGTGTGATCTTGATCCAGGCCAGTGTGAGTGATATTGATCCAAGTCAATGTGTGTGATCTTGATCCAGGTCAGTGTGAGTGACATTGATCCAGGTCAGTGTGAGTGATATTGATCCAGGTCAGTGTGAGTGATATTGATCCAGGTTAATGTGTGGGATATTTTACCAGGTCAGTGTGAGTGATATTGATCCAAGTCAATGTGTGAGTGATATTGATCCAGGTCAGTGTGAGTGACATTGATTCAGGTCAGTGTGAGTGATATTGATCCAGGTCAGTGTGAGTGATATTGATCCAGGTTAATGTGTAGGATATTTTACCAGGTCAGTGTGAGTGGTATTGATCAAAGTCAATGTGTGTGATCTTGATCCAGGTCAGTGTGTGTGATCTTGATCCAGGTCAGTGTGAGTGATATTGATCCAAGTCAATGTGTGTGATCTTGATCCAAGTCAATGTGTGTGATCTTAATCCAGGTCAGTGTGAGTGATATTGATTCAGGTCAGTGTGAGTGATATTGATCCAGGTCAGTGTGTGTGATATTGATCCAGGTCAGTGTGAGTGATATTGATCCAGGTCAGTGTGAGTGATATTGATCCAAGTCAATGTGTGTGATCTTGATCCAAGTCAATGTGTGTGATCTTAATCCAGGTCAGTGTGAGTGATATTGATTCAGGTCAGTGTGAGTGATATTGATCCAGGTCAGTGTGAGTGATATTGATTCAGGTCAGTGTGAGTGATATTGATCCAGATCAGTGTGTGTGATATTGATCCAGGTCAGTGTGAGTGATATTGATCCAGGTGAGTGTGTGTGATATTGATCCAGGTGAGTGTGTGTGATCTTGATCCAAGTCAATGTGTGTGATATTGTTCTAGGTCAGTGTGAGTGATATTGATCCAGGTCAATGTGAGTGATATTGATCCAGGTCAGTGTGAGTGATATTGATCCAGGTCAGTGTGAGTGATATTGATCCAGGTCAATGTGAGTGATATTGATCCAGGTCAGTCTGTGTGATCTTGATCCAGGTCAGTGTGAGTGATATTGATCCAGGTCAGTGTGAGTGATATTGATCCAGGTCAGCGTGAGTGATATTGATCCAGGTCAGTGTGAGTGATATTGATCCAGGTCAGTGTGAGTGATATTGATCCAGGTCAATGTGTGTGATCTTGATCCAGGTCAGTGTGTGTGATATTGATTCAGGTCAGTGTGAGTGATATTGATCCAGGTCAGTGTGAGTGATATTGATTCAGGTCAGTGTGAGTGATATTGATCCAGATCAGTGTGTGTGATATTGATCCAGGTCAGTGTGAGTGATATTGATCCAGGTCAGTGTGAGTGATATTGATCCAGGTCAATGTGAGGAATATTGATTCAGGTCAGTGTGAGTGATATTGATCCAGGTCAATGTGTGTGATCTTGATCCAGGTCAGTGTGAGTGATATTGATCCAGGTCAGTGTGAGTGATATTGATCCAGGTCAGTGTGAGTGATATTGATCCAAGTCAATGTGTGTGATATTGATTCAGGTCAGTGTGAGTGATATTGATTCAGGTCAGTGTGAGTGATATTGATCCAGGTCAGTGTGAGTGATATTGATCCAGGTGAGTGTGTGTGATATTGATCCAGGTCAGTGTGAGTGATATTGATCCAGGTCAGTGTGAGTGATATTGATCCAGGTCAGTGTGAGTGATATTGATCCAGGTCAGCGTGAGTGATATTGATCCAGGTCAGTGTGAGTGATATTGATCCAGGTCAGTGTGAGTGATATTGATCCAGGTCAATGTGTGTGATCTTGATCCAGGTCAGTGTGTGTGATATTGATTCAGGTCAGTGTGAGTGATATTGATCCAGGTCAGTGTGAGTGATATTGATTCAGGTCAGTGTGAGTGATATTGATCCAGATCAGTGTGTGTGATATTGATCCAGGTCAGTGTGAGTGATATTAATCCAGGTCAGTGTGAGTGATATTGATCCAGGTCAATGTGTGTGATCTTGATCCAGGTCAGTGTGAGTGATATTGATCCAGGTCAATGTGAGGAATATTGATCCAGGTCAGTGTGAGTGATATTGATCCAGGTCAATGTGTGTGATCTTGATCCAGGTCAGTGTGAGTGATATTGATCCAGGTCAGTGTGAGTGATATTGATCCAGGTCAGTGTGAGTGATATTGATCCAAGTCAATGTGTGTGATATTGATTCAGGTCAGTGTGAGTGATATTGATCCAGGTCAGTGTGAGTGATATTGATCCAGGTCAGTGTGAGTGATATTGATCCAGGTGAGTGTGTGTGATATTGATCCAGATCAGTGTGTGTGATATTGATCCAGGTCAGTGTGAGTGATATTGATCCAGGTGAGTGTGTGTGATATTGATCCAAGTCAATGTGTGTGATATTGTTCCAGGTCAGTGTGAGTGATATTGATCCAGGTCAGTGTGTGTGATATTGATCCAAGTCAATGTGTGTGATCTTGATCCAGGTCAGTGTGAGTGATATTGATCCAGGTCAGTGTGAGTAATATTGATCCAAGTCAATGTGTGTGCTCTTGATCCAAGTCAATGTGTGTGATATTGTTCCAGGTCAGTGTGAGTGATATTGATCCAGGTCAGTGTGTGTGATATTGATCCAAGTCAATGTGTGTGATCTTGATCCAGGTCAGTGTGAGTGAAATTGATCCAGGTCAGTGTGAGTAATATTGATCCAAGTCAATGTGTGTGCTCTTGATCCAAGTCAATGTGTGTGATCTTGAACCAGGTCAGTGTGAGTGATATTGATTCAGGTCAGTGTGTGTGCTCTTGATCCAAGTCAATGTGTGTGATCTTGATCCAGGTCAGTGTGACTGATATTGATCCAGTTCAGTGTGAGTGATCTTGATCCAGGTCAGTGTGTGTGATCTTGATCCAGGTCAGTGTGAGTGATATTGATCCAGGTCAGTGTGAGTGATATTGATCCAGGTCAGTGTGAGTGATATTGATCCAAGTCAATGTGTGTGCTCTTGATCCAAGTCAATGTGTGTGATCTTGATCCAGGTCAGTGTGAGTGATATTGATTCAGGTCAGTGTGTGTGCTCTTGATCCAAGTCAATGTGTGTGATCTTGATCCAGGTCAGTGTGAGTGATATTGATCCAGGTCAGTGTGTGTGCTCTTGATCCAAGTCAATGTGTGTGATCTTGATCCAGGTCAGTGTGAGTGATATTGATTCAGGTCAGTGTGTGTGATATTGATCCAGGTCAGTGTGAGTGATATTGATCCAGGTCAGTGTGTGTGATCTTGATCCAGGTCAGTGTGAGTGATATTGATCCAGGTCAGTGTGTGTGATCTTGATCCGGGTCAGTGTGAGTGATATTGATTCAGGTCAGTGTGTGTGATATTGATCCAGGTCAGTGTGAGTGATATTGATCCAGGTCAGTGTGAGTGATATTGATTCAGGTCAGTGTGAGTGATATTGATCCAGGTCAGTGTGAGTGATATTGATCCAGGTCAGTGTGTGTAATCTTGATCCAGGTCAGTGTGAGTGATATTGATCCAGGTCAGTGTGAGGGATATTGATCCAGGTCAGTGTGTGTGATCTTGATCCAGGTCAGTGTGTGTGATCTTGATCTAGGTCAGTGTGAGTGATATTGATTCAGGTCAGTGTGAGTGATATTGATCCAGGTCAGTGTGTGTGATATTGATCCAGGTCAGTGTGAGTGATATTGATCCAGGTCAGTGTGAGTGATATTGATTCAGGTCAGTGTGAGTGATATTGATCCATGTCAGTGTGAGTGATCTTGATCCAGGTCAGTGTGTGTGATCTTGATCCAGGTCAGTGTGAGTGATATTGATCCAGGTCAGTGTGAGTGATATTGATCCAGGTCAGTGTGAGTGATCTTGATTCAGGTCAGTGTGTGTGATCTTGATCCAGGTCAGTGTGTGTGATATTGATCCAGGTCAGTGTGAGTGATCTTGATTCAGGTCAGTGTGAGTGATATTGGTCCAGGTCAGTGTGAGTGATCTTGATCCAGGTCAGTGTGTGTGATCTTGATCCAGGTCAGTGTGAGTGATATTGATTCAGGTCAGTGTGAGTGATATTGATCCAGGTCAGTGTGAGGGATATTGATCCAGGTCAGTGTGAGGGATATTGATCCAAGTCAATGTGTGTGCTCTTGATCCAAATCAATGTGTGTGATCTTGATCCAGGTCAGTGTGAATGATATTGATCCAGGTCAGTGTGAGTGATATTGATTCAGGTCAGTGTGAGGGATATTGATCCAGGTCAGTGTGAGTGATCTTGATCCAGGTCAGTGTGAGTGATATTGATCCAGGTCAGTGTGAGGGATATTGATCCAAGTCAATGTGTGTGATCTTGATCCAGGTCAGTGTGAGTGATATTGATTCAGGTCAGTGTGAGTGATATTGATCCAGGTCAGTATGTGTGATCTTGATCCAGGTCAGTGTGAGTGATATTGATCCAGGTCAGTGTGAGGGATATTGATCCAGGTCAGTGTGTGTGATCTTGATCCAGGTCAGTGTGTGTGATCTTGATCCAGGTCAGTGTGAGTGATATTGATTCAGGTCATTGTGAGTGATATTGATCCAGGTCAGTGTGTGTGATCTTGATCCAGGTCAGTGTGAATGATATTGATTCAGGTCAGTGTGAGTGATATTGATCCAGGTCAGTGGGAGGGATATTGATCCAGGTCAGTGTGTGTGATATTGATCCAGGTCAGTGTGAGTGATTTTGATTCAGGTCAGTGTGAGTGCTATTGATCCAGGTCAGTGTGATTGATATTGATTCAGGTCAGTGTGAGTGATATTGATCCAGGTCAGTGTGATAGATATTGATCCAGGTTAGTGTGATTGATATTGATCCAGGTCAATGTGAGTGATATTGATCCAGATCAGTGTGAGTGATATTGATCCAGATCAGTGTGTGTGATCTTGATCCAGGTCAGTGTGAGTGATATTGATTCAGGTCAGTGTGAGTGATATTGATCCAGGTCAGTGTGATTGATATTGATCCAGGTCAATGTGTGTGATCTTGATCCAGGTCAGTGTGAGTGATATTGATCCAGGTCAGTGTGTGTGATATTGATCCAGGTTAATGTGTGGGATATTTTACCAGGTCAGTGTGAGTGATATTGATCCAAGTCAATGTGTGTGATCTTGATCCAGGTCAGTGTGTGTGATATTGATCCAGGTCAGTGTGAGTGATATTGATCCAGGTCAGTGTGAGTGATATTGTTCCAGGTCAATGTGTCTGATCTTGACCCAGGTCAGTGTGAGTGATATTGATCCAGGTCAGTGTGTGTGATGTTGATCCAGGTCAGTGTGAGTGATATTGATCCAGGTCAGTGTGAGTGATATTGACCCATGTCAGTGTGTGTGAAATTGATCCAAGTCAATGTGTGTGATCTTGATCCAGGTCAGTGTGAGTGATATTGGTTCAGGTCAGTGTGTGTGATATTGATCCAGGTCCGTGTGTGTGATCTTGATCCAAGTCAGTGTGAGTGATATTGTTCCAGGTCAGTGTGTGTGATATTGATCCAGGTCAGTGTGAGTGATATTGTTCCAGGTCAGTGTGTGTGATATTGATCCAGGTCAGTGTGAGTGATATTGATTCAGGTCAGTGTGAGTGATATTGATCCAGGTCAGTGTGAGTGATATTGATCCAGGTGAGTGTGTGTGATATTGATCCAGGTCAGTGTGTGTGATGTTGATCCAGGTCAATGTGAGGAATATTGATCCAGGTCAGTGTGAGTGATATTGATCCAGGTCAGTGTGTGTAATCTTGATCCAGGTCAGTGTGAGTGATATTGATCCAGGTCAGTGTGAGGGATATTGATCCAGGTCAGTGTGTGTGATCTTGATCCAGGTCAGTGTGTGTGATCTTGATCTAGGTCAGTGTGAGTGATATTGATTCAGGTCAGTGTGAGTGATATTGATCCAGGTCAGTGTGTGTGATATTGATCCAGGTCAGTGTGAGTGATATTGATCCAGGTCAGTGTGAGTGATATTGATTCAGGTCAGTGTGAGTGATATTGATCCATGTCAGTGTGAGTGATCTTGATCCAGGTCAGTGTGTGTGATCTTGATCCAGGTCAGTGTGAGTGATATTGATCCAGGTCAGTGTGAGTGATATTGATCCAGGTCAGTGTGAGTGATCTTGATTCAGGTCAGTGTGTGTGATCTTGATCCAGGTCAGTGTGTGTGATATTGATCCAGGTCAGTGTGAGTGATCTTGATTCAGGTCAGTGTGAGTGATATTGGTCCAGGTCAGTGTGAGTGATCTTGATCCAGGTCAGTGTGTGTGATCTTGATCCAGGTCAGTGTGAGTGATATTGATTCAGGTCAGTGTGAGTGATATTGATCCAGGTCAGTGTGAGGGATATTGATCCAGGTCAGTGTGAGGGATATTGATCCAAGTCAATGTGTGTGCTCTTGATCCAAATCAATGTGTGTGATCTTGATCCAGGTCAGTGTGAATGATATTGATCCAGGTCAGTGTGAGTGATATTGATTCAGGTCAGTGTGAGGGATATTGATCCAGGTCAGTGTGAGTGATCTTGATCCAGGTCAGTGTGAGTGATATTGATCCAGGTCAGTGTGAGGGATATTGATCCAAGTCAATGTGTGTGATCTTGATCCAGGTCAGTGTGAGTGATATTGATTCAGGTCAGTGTGAGTGATATTGATCCAGGTCAGTATGTGTGATCTTGATCCAGGTCAGTGTGAGTGATATTGATCCAGGTCAGTGTGAGGGATATTGATCCAGGTCAGTGTGTGTGATCTTGATCCAGGTCAGTGTGTGTGATCTTGATCCAGGTCAGTGTGAGTGATATTGATTCAGGTCATTGTGAGTGATATTGATCCAGGTCAGTGTGTGTGATCTTGATCCAGGTCAGTGTGAATGATATTGATTCAGGTCAGTGTGAGTGATATTGATCCAGGTCAGTGGGAGGGATATTGATCCAGGTCAGTGTGTGTGATATTGATCCAGGTCAGTGTGAGTGATTTTGATTCAGGTCAGTGTGAGTGCTATTGATCCAGGTCAGTGTGATTGATATTGATTCAGGTCAGTGTGAGTGATATTGATCCAGGTCAGTGTGATAGATATTGATCCAGGTTAGTGTGATTGATATTGATCCAGGTCAATGTGAGTGATATTGATCCAGATCAGTGTGAGTGATATTGATCCAGATCAGTGTGTGTGATCTTGATCCAGGTCAGTGTGAGTGATATTGATTCAGGTCAGTGTGAGTGATATTGATCCAGGTCAGTGTGATTGATATTGATCCAGGTCAATGTGTGTGATCTTGATCCAGGTCAGTGTGAGTGATATTGATCCAGGTCAGTGTGTGTGATATTGATCCAGGTTAATGTGTGGGATATTTTACCAGGTCAGTGTGAGTGATATTGATCCAAGTCAATGTGTGAGATCTTGATCCAGGTCAGTGTGTGTGATATTGATCCAGGTCAGTGTGAGTGATATTGATCCAGGTCAGTGTGAGTGATATTGTTCCAGGTCAATGTGTCTGATCTTGATCCAGGTCAGTGTGAGTGATATTGATCCAGGTCAGTGTGTGTGATGTTGATCCAGGTCAGTGTGAGTGATATTGATCCAGGTCAGTGTGAGTGATATTGACCCAGGTCAGTGTGTGTGAAATTGATCCAAGTCAATGTGTGTGATCTTGATCCAGGTCAGTGTGAGTGATATTGGTTCAGGTCAGTGTGTGTGATATTGATCCAGGTCCGTGTGTGTGATCTTGATCCAAGTCAGTGTGAGTGATATTATTCCAGGTCAGTGTGTGTGATATTGATCCAGGTCAGTGTGAGTGATATTGATTCAGGTCAGTGTGAGTGATATTGATCCAGGTCAGTGTGAGTGATATTGATCCAGGTGAGTGTGTGTGATATTGATCCAGGTCAGTGTGTGTGATGTTGATCCAGGTCAATGTGAGGAATATTGATCCAGGTCAGTGTGAGTGATATTAATCCAGGTCAATGTGTGTGATCTTGATCCAGGTCAGTGTGAGTGATATTGATCCAGGTCAGTGTGAGTGATATTGATCCAGGTTAGTGTGAGTGATATTGATCCAAGTCAATGTGTGTGATATTGATTCAGGTCAGTGTGAGTGATATTGATCCAGGTCAGTGTGAGTGATATTGATCCAGTTCAGTGTGAGTGATATTGATCCAGGTGAGTGTGTGTGATATTGATCCAGATCAGTGTGTGTGATATTGATCCAGGTCAGTGTGAGTGATATTGATCCAGGTGAGTGTGTGTGATATTGATCCAAGTCAATGTGTGTGATATTGTTCCAGGTCAGTGTGAGTGATATTGATCCAGGTCAGTGTGTGTGATATTGATCCAAGTCAATGTGTGTGATCTTGATCCAGGTCAGTGTGAGTGAAATTGATCCAGGTCAGTGTGAGTAATATTGATCCAAGTCAATGTGTGTGCTCTTGATCCAAGTCAATGTGTGTGATCTTGAACCAGGTCAGTGTGAGTGATATTGATTCAGGTCAGTGTGTGTGCTCTTGATCCAAGTCAATGTGTGTGATCTTGATCCAGGTCAGTGTGACTGATATTGATCCAGTTCAGTGTGAGTGATCTTGATCCAGGTCAGTGTGTGTGATCTTGATCCAGGTCAGTGTGAGTGATATTGATCCAGGTCAGTGTGTGTGCTCTTGATCCAGGTCAGTGTGAGTGATATTGATCCAAGTCAATGTGTGTGCTCTTGATCCAAGTCAATGTGTGTGATCTTGATCCAGGTCAGTGTGAGTGATATTGATCCAGGTCAGTGTGTGTGCTCTTGATCCAAGTCAATGTGTGTGATCTTGATCCAGGTCAGTGTGAGTGATATTGATCCAGGTCAGTGTGTGTGCTCTTGATCCAAGTCAATGTGTGTGATCTTGATCCAGGTCAGTGTGAGTGATATTGATTCAGGTCAGTGTGTGTGATATTGATCCAGGTCAGTGTGAGTGATATTGATCCAGGTCAGTGTGTGTGATCTTGATCCAGGTCAGTGTGAGTGATATTGATCCAGGTCAGTGTGTGTGATCTTGATCCGGGTCAGTGTGAGTGATATTGATTCAGGTCAGTGTGTGTGATATTGATCCAGGTCAGTGTGAGTGATATTGATCCAGGTCAGTGTGAGTGATATTGATTCAGGTCAGTGTGAGTGATATTGATCCAGGTCAGTGTGAGTGATATTGATCCAGGTCAGTGTGTGTAATCTTGATCCAGGTCAGTGTGAGTGATATTGCTCCAGGTCAGTGTGAGGGATATTGATCCAGGTCAGTGTGTGTGATCTTGATCCAGGTCAGTGTGTGTGATCTTGATCCAGGTCAGTGTGAGTGATATTGATTCAGGTCAGTGTGAGTGATATTGATCCAGGTCAGTGTGTGTGATATTGATCCAGGTCAGTGTGAGTGATATTGATCCAGGTCAGTGTGAGTGATATTGATCCAGGTCAGTGTGAGTGATCTTGATCCAGGTCAGTGTGTGTGATCTTGATCCAGGTCAGTGTGAGTGATATTGATCCATGTCAGTGTGAGTGATATTGATCCAGGTCAGTGTGAGTGATCTTGATTCAGGTCAGTGTGTGTGATCTTGATCCAGGTCAGTGTGTGTGATATTGATCCAGGTCAGTGTGAGTGATCTTGATTCAGGTCAGTGTGAGTGATATTGGTCCAGGTCAGTGTGAGTGATCTTGATCCAGGTCAGTGTGTGTGATCTTGATCCAGGTCAGTGTGAGTGATATTGATTCAGGTCAGTGTGAGTGATATTGATCCAGGTCAGTGTGTGTGATATTGATCCAGGTCAGTGTGAGTGATCTTGATTCAGGTCAGTGTGAGTGATATTGGTCCAAGTCAGTGTGAGTGAGCTTGATCCAGGTCAGTGTGTGTGATCTTGATCCAGGTCAGTGTGAGTGATATTGATTCAGGTCAGTGTGAGTGATATTGATCCAGGTCAGTGTGAGGGATATTGATCCAGGTCAGTGTGAGGTATATTGATCCAAATCAATGTGTGTGCTCTTGATCCAAATCAATGTGTGTGATCTTGATCCAGGTCAGTGTGAATGATATTGATCCAGGTCAGTGTGAGTGATATTGATTCAGGTCAGTGTGAGGGATATTGATCCAGGTCAGTGTGAGTGATCTTGATCCAGGTCAGTGTGAGTGATATTGATCCAGGTCAGTGTGAGGGATATTGATCCAAGTCAATGTGTGTGATCTTGATCCAGGTCAGTGTGAGTGATATTGATTCAGGTCAGTGTGAGTGATATTGATCCAGGTCAGTGTGTGTGATCTTGATCCAGGTCAGTGTGAGTGATATTGATCCAGGTCAGTGTGAGGGATATTGATCCAGGTCAGTGTGTGTGATCTTGATCCAGGTCAGTGTGTGTGATCTTGATCCAGGTCAGTGTGAGTGATATTGATTCAGGTCAGTGTGAGTGATATTGATCCAGGTCAGTGGGAGGGATATTGATCCAGGTCAGTGTGTGTGATATTGATCCAGGTCAGTGTGAGTGATTTTGATTCAGGTCAGTGTGAGTGCTATTGATCCAGGTCAGTGTGATTGATATTGATTCAGGTCAGTGTGAGTGATATTGATCCAGGTCAGTGTGATTGATATTGATCCAGGTCAGTGTGATTGATATTGATCCAGGTCAATGTGAGTGATATTGATCCAGATCAGTGTGAGTGATATTGATCCAGATCAGTGTGTGTGATCTTGATCCAGGTCAGTGTGAGTGATATTGATTCAGGTCAGTGTGAGTGATATTGATCCAGGTCAGTGTGATTGATATTGATCCAGGTCAATGTGTGTGATCTTGATCCAGGTCAGTGTGAGTGATATTGATCCAGGTCAGTGTGTGTGATATTGATCCAGGTTAATGTGTGGGATATTTTACCAGGTCAGTGTGAGTGATATTGATCCAAGTCAATGTGTGTGATCTTGATCCAGGTCAGTGTGTGTGATATTGATCCAGGTCAGTGTGAGTGATATTGATCCAGGTCAGTGTGAGTGATATTGTTCCAGGTCAATGTGTCTGATCTTGATCCAGGTCAGTGTGAGTGATATTGATCCAGGTCAGTGTGTGTGATGTTGATCCAGGTCAGTGTGAGTGATCTTGATCCAGGTCAGTGTGAGTGATATTGACCCAGGTCAGTGTGTGTGAAATTGATCCAAGTCAATGTGTGTGATCTTGATCCAGGTCAGTGTGTGTGATATTGATCCAGGTCAGTGTGAGTGATATTGTTCCAGGTCAATGTGTGTGATCTTGATCCAGGTCAGTGTGAGTGATATTGATTCAGGTCAGTGTGTGTGATATTGATCCAGGTCAGTGTGAGTGATATTGATCCAGGTCAGTGTGTGTGATCTTGATCCAGGTCAGTGTGAGTGATATTGATCCAGGTCAGTGTGTGTGATCTTGATCCGGGTCAGTGTGAGTGATATTGATTCAGGTCAGTGTGTGTGATATTGATCCAGGTCAGTGTGAGTGATATTGATCCAGGTCAGTGTGAGTGATATTGATTCAGGTCAGTGTGAGTGATATTGATCCAGGTCAGTGTGAGTGATATTGATCCAGGTCAGTGTGTGTAATCTTGATCCAGGTCAGTGTGAGTGATATTGATCCAGGTCAGTGTGAGGGATATTGATCCAGGTCAGTGTGTGTGATCTTGATCCAGGTCAGTGTGTGTGATCTTGATCCAGGTCAGTGTGAGTAATATTGATTCAGGTCAGTGTGAGTGATATTGATCCAGGTCAGTGTGAGTGATATTGATCCAGGTCAGTGTGTGTGATCTTGATCCAGGTCAGTGTGAGTGATATTGATCCAGGTCAGTGTGAGTGATATTGATCCAGGTCAGTGTGAGTGATCTTGATTCAGGTCAGTGTGTGTGATCTTGATCCAGGTCAGTGTGTGTGATATTGATCCAGGTCAGTGTGAGTGATCTTGATTCAGGTCAGTGTGAGTGATATTGGTCCAGGTCAGTGTGAGTGATCTTGTTCCAGGTCAGTGTGTGTGATCTTGATCCAGGTCAGTGTGAGTGATATTGATTCAGGTCAGTGTGAGTGATATGGATCCAGGTCAGTGTGTGTGATATTGATCCAGGTCAGTGTGAGTGATCTTGATTCAGGTCAGTGTGAGTGATATTGGTCCAGGTCAGTGTGAGTGAGCTTGATCCAGGTCAGTGTGTGTGATCTTGATCCAGGTCAGTGTGAGTGATATTGATTCAGGTCAGTGTGAGTGATATTGATCCAGGTCAGTGTGAGGGATATTGATCCAGGTCAGTGTGAGGGATATTGATCCAAGTCAATGTGTGTGCTCTTGATCCAAATCAATGTGTGTGATCTTGATCCAGGTCAGTGTGAATGATATTGATCCAGGTCAGTGTGAGTGATATTGATTCAGGTCAGTGTGAGGGATATTGATCCAGGTCAGTGTGAGTGATCTTGATCCAGGTCAGTGTGAGTGATATTGATCCAGGTCAGTGTGAGGGATATTGATCCAAGTCAATGTGTGTGATCTTGATCCAGGTCAGTGTGAGTGATATTGATTCAGGTCAGTGTGAGTGATATTGATCCAGGTCAGTGTGTGTGATCTTGATCCAGGTCAGTGTGAGTGATATTGATCCAGTTCAGTGTGAGGGATATTGATCCAGGTCAGTGTGTGTGATCTTGATCCAGGTCAGTGTGTGTGATCTTGATCCAGGTCAGTGTGAGTGATATTGATTCAGGTCAGTGTGAGTGATATTGATCCAGGTCAGTGGGAGGGATATTGATCCAGGTCAGTGTGTGTGATATTGATCCAGGTCAGTGTGAGTGATTTTGATTCAGGTCAGTGTGAGTGCTATTGATCCAGGTCAGTGTGATTGATATTGATTCAGGTCAGTGTGAGTGATATTGATCCAGGTCAGTGTGATTGATATTGATCCAGGTCAGTGTGATTGATATTGATCCAGGTCAATGTGAGTGATATTGATCCAGATCAGTGTGAGTGATATTGATCCAGATCAGTGTGTGTGATCTTGATCCAGGTCAGTGTGAGTGATATTGATTCAGGTCAGTGTGAGTGATATTGATCCAGGTCAGTCTGATTGATATTGATCCAGGTCAATGTGTGTGATCTTGATCCAGGTCAGTGTGAGTGATATTGATCCAGGTCAGTGTGTGTGATATTGATCCAGGTTAATGTGTGGGATATTTTACCAGGTCAGTGTGAGTGATATTGATCCAAGTCAATGTGTGTGATCTTGATCCAGGTCAGTGTGTGTGATATTGATCCAGGTCAGTGTGAGTGATATTGATCCAGGTCAGTGTGAGTGATATTGTTCCAGGTCAATGTGTCTGATCTTGATCCAGGTCAGTGTGAGTGATATTGATCCAGGTCAGTGTGTGTGATGTTGATCCAGGTCAGTGTGAGTGATATTGATCCAGGTCAGTGTGAGTGATATTGACCCAGGTCAGTGTGTGTGAAATTGATCCAAGTCAATGTGTGTGATCTTGATCCAGGTCAGTGTGTGTGATATTGATCCAGGTCAGTGTGAGTGATATTGTTCCAGGTCAATGTGTGTGATCTTGATCCAGGTCAGTGTGTGTGATATTGATCCAGGTCAGTGTGAGTGATATTGATCCAGGTCAGTGTGAGTGATATTGTTCCAGGTCAATGTGTCTGATCTTGATCCAGGTCAGTGTGAGTGATATTGATCCAGGTCAGTGTGTGTGATGTTGATCCAGGTCAGTGTGAGTGATATTGATCCAGGTCAGTGTGTGTGATATTGATCCAGGTCAGTGTGATTGATATTGATCCAGGTCAGTGTGATTGATATTGATCCAGGTCAATGTGAGTGATATTGATCCAGATCAGTGTGAGTGATATTGATCCAGGTCAGTGTGAGTGATATTGGTTCAGGTCAGTGTGTGTGATATTGATCCAGGTCCGTGTGTGTGATCTTGATCCAAATCAGTGTGAGTGATATTGTTCCAGGTCAGTGTGTGTGATATTGATCCAGGTCAGTGTGAGTGATATTGATTCAGGTCAGTGTGAGTGATATTGATCCAGGTCAGTGTGAGTGATATTGATCCAGGTGAGTGTGTGTGATATTGATCCAGGTCCGTGTGTGTGATCTTGATCCAAGTCAGTGTGAGTGATATTGTCCCAGGTCAATGTGTGTATTCTTGATCCAGGTCAGTGTGAGTGATATTGATCCAGGTCAGTGTGTGTGATATTGATCCAGGTCAGTGTGAGTGATATTGTTTCAGGTCAGTGTGAGTGATATTGATCCAGGTCAGTGTGATTGATATTGATTCAGGTCAATGTGTGTGATCTTGATCCAGGTCAGTGTGAGTGATATTGATCCAGGTCAGTGTGTGTGATATTGATCCAGGTTAATGTGTGTGATCTTGATCCAGGTCAGTGTGAGTGATATTGATCCAGGTCAGTGTGAGTGATATTGTTCCAGGTCAGTGTGTGTGATATTGATCCAGGTCAGTGTGAGTGATATTGATCCAGGTCAGTGTGTGTGATATTGATCCAGGTCAGTGTGAGTGATATTGTTCCAGTTCAGTGTGAGTGATATTGATCCAGGTCAGTGTGAGTGATATTGTTCCAGGTCAATGTGTGTGATCTTGATCCAGGTCAGTGTGAGTGATATTGATCCAGGTCAGTGTGAGTGATATTGATCCAGGTCAGTGTGTGTGATGTTGATCCAGGTCAGTGTGAGTGATATTGATCCAGGTCAGTGTGAGTGATATTGATCCAGGTCAGTGTGTGTGATATTGATCCAAGTCAATGTGTGTGATCTTGATCCAGGTCAGTGTGAGTGATATTGATTCAGGTCAGTGTGAGTGATATTGATCCAGGTCCGTGTGTGTGATCTTGATCCAAGTCAGTGTGAGTGATATTGATCCAGGTCAGTGTGTGTGATATTGATCCAGGTCAGTGTGAGTGATATTGATCCAGGTCAGTGTGAGTGATATTGATCCAGGTCAGTGTGAGTGATCTTGATCCAGGTCAGTGTGTGTGATCTTGATCCAGGTCAGTGTGAGTGATATTGATTCAGGTCAGTGTGAGTGATATTGATCCAGGTCAGTGTGAGTTATATTGATCCAGGTCAGTGTGAGTGATCTTGATTCAGGTCAGTGTGTGTGATCTTGATCCAGGTCAGTGTGTGTGATATTGATCCAGGTCAGTGTGAGTAATCTTGATTCAGGTCAGTGTGAGTGATATTGATCCAGGTCAGTGTGAGTGATATTGATCCAGGTCAGTGTGAGTGATCTTGATTCAGGTCAGTGTGTGTGATCTTGATCCAGGTCAGTGTGTGTGATATTGATCCAGGTCAGTGTGAGTAATCTTGATTCAGGTCAGTGTGAGTGATATTGGTCCAGGTCAGTGTGAGTGATCTTGATCCAGGTCAGTGTGTGTGATCTTGATCCAGGTCAGTGTGAGTGATATTGATTCAGGTCAGTGTGAGTGATATTGATCCAGGTCAGTGTGTGTGATATTGATCCAGGTCAGTGTGAGTGATCTTGATTCAGGTCAGTGTGAGTGATATTGGTCCAGGTCAGTGTGAGTGATCTTGATCCAGGTCAGTGTGTGTGATCTTGATCCAGGTCAGTGTGAGTGATATTGATTCAGGTCAGTATGAGTGATATTGATCCAGGTCAGTGTGAGGGAAATTGATCCAGGTCAGTGTGAGGGATATTGATCCAAGTCAATGTGTGTGCTCTTGATCCAAATCAATGTGTGTGATCTTGATCCAGGTCAGTGTGAATGATATTGATCCAGGTCAGTGTGAGTGATATTCACTCAGGTCAGTGTGAGGGATATTGATCCAGGTCAGTGTGAGTGATCTTGATCCAGGTCAGTGTGAGTGATATTGATCCAGGTCAGTGTGAGGGATATTGATCCAAGTCAATGTGTGTGATCTTGATCCAGGTCAGTGTGAGTGATATTGATCCAGGTCAGTGTGTGTGATCTTGATCCAGGTCAGTGTGTGTGATCTTGATCCAGGTCAGTGTGAGTGATATTGATTCAGGTCAGTGTGAGTGATATTGATCCAGGTCAGTGGGAGGGATATTGTTCCAGGTCAGTGGGAGGGATATTGATCCAGGTCAGTGTGTGTGATATTGTTCCAGGTCAGTGTGATTGATATTGATCCAGGTCAGTGTGAGTGATATTGATTCAGGTCAGTGTGAGTGATATTGATCCAGGTCAGTGGGAGGGATATTGATCCAGGTCAGTGGGAGGGATATTGATCCAGGTCAGTGTGTGTGATATTGATTCAGGTCAGTGTGAGTGATATTGATCCAGGTCAGTGTGAGTGATATTGATCCAGGTCAGTGGGAGGGATATTGATCCAGGTCAGTGTGTGTGATATTGATCCAGGTCCGTGTGTGTGATCTTGATCCAGGTCAGTGTGAGTGATATTGTTCCAGGTCAGTGTGTGTGATATTGATCCAGGTCAGTGTGAGTGATATTGATCCAGGTCAGTGTGAGTGATATTGTTCCAGGTCAATGTGTGTATTATTGATCCAGGTCAGTGTGAGTGATATTGATTCAGGTCAGTGTGAGTGATATTGATCCAGGTCAGTGTGAGTGATATTGATCCAGGTGAGTGTGTGTGATCTTGATCCAGGTCCGTGTGTGTGATCTTGATCCAAGTCAGTGTGAGTGATATTGTTCCAGGTCAATGTGTGTATTATTGATCCAGGTCAGTGTGAGTGATATTGATCCAGGTCAGTGTGTGTGATATTGATCCAGGTCAGTGTGAGTGATATTGATTCAGGTCAGTGTGAGTGATATTGATCCAGGTCAGTGTGATTGATATTGATCCAGGTCAATGTGTGTGATCTTGATCCAGGTCAGTGTGAGTGATATTGATCCAGGTCAGTGTGTGTGATATTGATCCAGGTTAATGTGTGTGATCTTGATCCAGGTCAGTGTGAGTGATATTGATCCAGGTCAGTGTGAGTGATATTGTTCCAGGTCAGTGTGTGTGATATTGATCCAGGTCAGTGTGAGTGATATTGATCCAGGTCAGTGTGTGTGATATTGATCCAGGTCAGTGTGAGTGATATTGTTCCAGGTCAGTGTGAGTGATATTGATCCAGGTCAGTGTGAGTGATATTGTTCCAGGTCAATGTGTGTGATCTTGATCCAGGTCAGTGTGAGTGATATTGATCCAGGTCAGTGTGAGTGATATTGATCCATGTCAGTGTGTGTGATGTTGATCCAGGTCAGTGTGAGTGATATTGATCCAGGTCAGTGTGAGTGATATTGATCCAGGTCAGTGTGTGTGATATTGATCCAAGTCAATGTGTGTGATCTTGATTCAGGTCAGTGTGAGTGATATTGATCCAGGTCCGTGTGTGTGATCTTGATCCAAGTCAGTGTGAGTGATATTGTTCCAGGTCAATGTGTGTGATCTTGATCCAGGTCAGTGTGAGTGATATTGATCCAGGTCAGTGTGTGTGATGTTGATCCAGGTCAGTGTGAGTAATATTGATCCAGGTCAGTGTGAGTGATATTGATCCAGGTCAGTGTGAGTGATATTGATCCAGGTCAGTGTGAGTGATATTGATCAAGGTCAGTGTGTGTGATATTGATCCAGGTCAGTGTGTGTGATCTTGATCCAGGTCAGTGTGAGTGATATTGATTCAGGTCAGTGTGAGTGATATTGATCCAGGTGAGTGTGATTGATATTGATCCAGGTCAATGTGTGTGATCTTGATCCAGGTCAGTGTGAGTGATATTGATCCAGGTCAGTGTGTGTGATATTGATCCAGGTTATTGTGTGTGATCTTGATCCAGGTCAGTGTGAGTGATATTGATCCAGGTCAGTGTGAGTGATATTGTTCCAGGTCAATGTGTGTGATCTTGATCCAGGTCAGTGTGAGTGATATTGATCCAGGTCAGTGTGAGTGATATTGATTCAGGTCAGTGTGAGTGATATTGATCCATGTCAGTGTGTGTGATATTGATCCAAGTCAATGTGTGTGATCTTGATCCAGGTCAGTGTGAGTGATATTGATCCAGGTCAGTGTGAGTGATATTGATCCAGGTCAGTGTGATGGATATTGATCCAGGTCAGTGTGAGTGATATTGATCCAGGTCAGTGTGAGTGATATTGATCCAGGTCAGTGTGAGTGATATTGATCCAAGTCAATGTGTGTGATCTTGATCCAGGTCAGTGTGAGTGATATTGATCCAAGTCAATGTGTGTGATCTTGATCCAGGTCAGTGTGTGTGATATTGATCCAGGTCAGTGTGTGTGATATTGATCCAGGTCAGTGTGAGTGATATTGATCCAAGTCCATGTGTGTGATCTTGATCCAGGTCAGTGTGAGTGATATTGATCCAGGTCAATGTGTGTGATCTTGATCCAGGTCAGTGTGAGTGATATTGATCCAAGTCAATGTGTGTGATCTTGATCCAGGTCAGTGTGTGTGATCTTGATCCAGGTCAGTGTGTGTGATATTGATCCAGGTCAGTGTGAGTGATATTGATCCAAGTCCATGTGTGTGATCTTGATCCAGGTCAGTGTGAGTGATATTGATCCAGGTCAGTGTGAGTGATATTGATCCAAGTCAATGTGTGTGATCTTGATCCAGGTCAGTGTGTGTGATATTGATCCAGGTCAGTGTGAGTGATATTGATCCAGGTCAATGTGTGTGATCTTGATCCAGGTCAGTGTGTGTGATATTGATCCAAGTCAATGTGTGTGATCTTGATCCAAGTCAATGTGTGTGATCTTGATCCAGGTCAGTGTGTGTGATCTTGATCCAGGTCAGTGTGTGTGATCTTGATCCAGGTCAGTGTGTGTGATATTGATCCAGGTCAGTGTGAGTGATATTGATCCAGGTCAATGTGTGTGATCTTGATCCAGGTCAGTGTGTGTGATCTTGATCCAGGTCAGTGTGTGTGATATTGATCCAGGTCAGTGTGAGTGATATTGATCCAGGTCAATGTGTGTGATCTTGATCCAGGTCAGTGTGAGTGATATTGATCCAAGTCAATGTGTGTGATCTTGATCCAAGTCAATGTGTGTCATCTTGATCCAGGTCAGTGTGAGTGATATTGATCCAAGTCAATGTGTGTGATCTTGATCCAGGTCAGTGTGTGTGATCTTGATCCAGGTCAGTGTGAGTGATATTGATCCAAGTCAATGTGTGTGATCTTGATCCAGGTCAGTGTGTGTGTTATTGATCCAGGTCAGTGTGAGTGATATTGATCCAAGTCAATGTGTGTGATCTTGATCCAGGTCAGTGTGTGTGATATTGATCCAAGTCAATGTGTGTGATCTTGATCCAGGTCAGTGTGAGTGATATTGATCCAAGTCAATGTGTGTGATCTTGATCCAGGTCAGTGTGAGTGATATTGATCCAAGTCAATGTGTGTGTTATTGATCCAGGTCAGTGTGAGTGATATTGATCCAAGTCAATGTGTGTGATCTTGATCCAAGTCAATGTGTGTGATCTTGATCCAGGTCAGTGTGAGTGATATTGATCCAAGTCAATGTGTGTGATCTTGATCCAAGTCAATGTGTGTGATCTTGATCCAGGTCAGTGTGAGTGATATTGATCCAAGTCAATGTGTGTGATATTGATCCAAGTCAATGTGTGTGATCTTGATCCAGGTCAGTGTGAGTGATATTAATCCAAGTCAATGTGTGTGATCTTGATCCAAGTCAATGTGTGTGATCTTGATCCAGGTCAGTGTGACTGATATTGATCCAGGTCAATGTGTGTGATCTTGATCCAGGTCGGTGTGTGTGATATTGATCCAGGTCAGTGTGAGTGATATTGATCCAGGTCAATGTGTGTGATCTTGATCCAGGTCAGTGTGAGTGATATTGATCCAAGTCAATGTGTGTGATCTTGATCCAAGTCAATGTGTGTGATCTTGATCCAGGTCAGTGTGACTGATATTGATCCAGGTCAATGTGTGTGATCTTGATCCAGGTCAGTGTGTGTGATATTGATCCAGGTCAGTGTGAGTGATATTGATCCAGGTCAATGTGTGTGATCTTGATCCAAGTCAATGTGTGTGATCTTGATCCAGGTCAGTGTGAGTGATATTGATCCAAGTCAATGTGTGTGATCTTGATCCAAGTCAATGTGTGTGATCTTGATCCAGGTCAGTGTGAGTGATATTGATCCAAGTCAATGTGTGTGATCTTGATCCAAGTCAATGTGTGTGATCTTGATCCAGGTCAGTGTGAGTGATATTGATCCAAGTCAATGTGTGTGATCTTGATCCAAGTCAATGTGTGTGATCTTGATCCAGGTCAGTGTGAGTGATATTGATCCAAGTCAATGTGTGTGATCTTGATCCAAGTCAATGTGTGTGATCTTGATCCAGGTCAGTGTGACTGATATTGATCCAGGTCAATGTGTGTGATCTTGATCCAAGTCAATGTGTGTGATCTTGATCCAGGTCAGTGTGAGTGATATTGATCCAAGTCAATGTGTGTGATCTTGATCCAAGTCAATGTGTGTGATCTTGATCCAGGTCAGTGTGACTGATATTGATCCAGGTCAATGTGTGTGATCTTGATCCAGGTCAGTGTGTGTGATATTGATCCAGGTCAGTGTGAGTGATATTGATCCAGGTCAGTGTGAGTGATATTGATCCAGGTCAGTGTGAGTGATATTGATCCAGGTCAGTGTGAGTGATCTTGATCCAAGTCAATGTGTGTGATCTTGATCCAAGTCAATGTGTGTGATCTTGATCCAGGTCAGTGTGAGTGATATTGATCCAGGTTCGTGTGAGTGATATTGATTCAGGTCAGTGTGAGTGATATTGATCCAGGTCAGTGTGAGTGATATTGATCCAGGTCAGTGTGAGTGATCTTGATCCAAGTCAATGTGTGTGATCTTGATCCAGGTCAGTGTGAGTGACATTGATCCAGGTCAGTGTGAGTGATATTGATCCAGGTCAGTGTGAGTGATATTGATCCAGGTCAGTGTGAGTGATATTGATTCAGGTCAGTGTGAGTGATATTGATCCGGGACAGTGTGAGTGATATTGATCCAGGTCAGTGTGAGTGATCTTGATCCAAGTCAATGTGTGTGATCTTGATCCAAGTCAATGTGTGTGATCTTGATCCAGGTCAGTGTGAGTGATATTGATTCAGGTCAGTGTGAGTGATATTGATCCAGGTCAGTGTGAGTGATATTGATCCAGGTCAGTGTGAGTGATCTTGATCCAAGTCAATGTGTGTGATCTTGATCCAAGTCAATGTGTGTGATCTTGATCCAGGTCAGTGTGAGTGATATTGATCCAGGTGAGTGTGTGTGATCTTGATCCAAGTCAATGTGTGTGATATTGTTCCAGGTCAGTGTGAGTGATATTGATCCAGGTCAATGTGTGTGATCTTGATCCAGGTCAGTGTGTGTGATATTGTTCCAGGTCAGTGTGAGTGATATTGTTCCAGGTCAGTGTGAGTGATATTGATCCAGGTCAATGTGTGTGATCTTGATCCAGGTCAGTGTGAGTGATATTGATTCAGGTCAGTGTGAGTGATATTGATCCAGGTTAATGTGTGGGATATTTTACCAGGTCAGTGTGAGTGATATTGATCCAGGTCAGTGTGTGTGAGCTTGATCCAGGTCAATGTGTGTGATCTTGATCCAGGTCAGTGTGAGTGATATTGATCCAGGTCAGTGTGAGTGATATTGATCCAGGTTAATGTGTGGGATATTTTACCAGGTCAGTGTGAGTGATATTGATCCAGGTCAGTGTGTGTGAGCTTGATCCAGGTCAGTGTGAGTGACATTGATTCAGGTCAGTGTGAGTGATATTGATCCAGGTCAGTGTGAGTGATATTGATCCAGGTTAATGTGTGGGATATTTTACCAGGTCAGTGTGAGTGATATTGATCCAAGTCAATGTGTGTGATCTTGATCCAGGTCAGTGTGAGTGACATTGATCCAGGTCAGTGTGAGTGATATTGATCCAGGTCAGTGTGAGTGATATTGATCCAGGTCAGTGTGAGTGATATTGATCCATGTCAGTGTGAGTGATATTGATCCAGGTCAATGTGTGTGATCTTGATCCAAGTCAATGTGTGTGATCTTGATCCAGGTCAGTGTGAGTGATATTGATCCAGGTCAGTGTGAGTGATATTGATCCAGGTCAGTGTGTGTGAGCTTGATCCAGGTCAGTGTGAGTGACATTGATTCAGGTCAGTGTGAGTGATATTGATCCAGGTCAGTGTGAGTGATATTGATCCAGGTTAATGTGTGGGATATTTTACCAGGTCAGTGTGAGTGATATTGATCCAAGTCAATGTGTGTGATCTTGATCCAGGTCAGTGTGAGTGACATTGATCCAGGTCAGTGTGAGTGATATTGATCCAGGTCAGTGTGAGTGATATTGATCCAGGTCAGTGTGAGTGATATTGATCCAAGTCAATGTGTGTGATATTGATCCAAGTCAATGTGTGTGATATTGATTCAGGTCAGTGTGAGTGATATTGATCCAGATCAGTGTGTGTGATATTGATCCAGGTCAGTGTGAGTGATATTGATCCAGGTGAGTGTGTGTGATATTGATCCAGGTGAGTGTGTGTGATATTGATCCAGGTGAGTTTGTGTGATCTTGATCCAGGTCAGTGTGAGTGATATTGATCCAGGTCAATGTGAGTGATATTGATCCAGGTCAGTGTGAGTGATATTGATCCATGTCAGTGTGAGTGATATTGATCCATGTCAGTGTGTGTGATATTGATCCAGGTCAATGTGTGTGATCTTGATCCAGGTCAGTGTGTGTGATCTTTATCCTGGTCAGTGTGAGTGATATTGATCCAGGTCAGTGTGAGTGATATTGATCCAGGTCAATGTGAGTGATATTGATCCAGGTCAGTGTGAGTGATATTGATCCATGTCAGTGTGAGTGATATTGATCCAGGTCAATGTGTGTGATCTTGATCCAGGTCAGTGTGTGTGATCTTGATCCAGGTCAGTGTGAGTGATATTGATCCAGGTCAATGTGAGTGATATTGATCCATGTCAGTGTGAGTGATATTGATCCAGGTCAGTGTGAGTGATATTGATCCAGGTCAGTGTGTGTGATATTGATCCAGGTCAGTGTGAGTAATATTGATCCAGGTCAGTGTGTGTGATATTGATCCAGGTCAGTGTGAGTGATATTGATCCAGGTCAGTGTGAGTGATATATTAATCCAGGTCAGTGTGAGGGATATTGATCCAGGTCAGTGTGAGTGATATTGATCCAGGTCAGTGTGAGGGATATTGATCCAGGTCAGTGTGAGTGATATTGATCCAGGTCAGTGTGAGGGATATTGATCCAGGTCAGTGTGTGTGATATTGATCCAGGTCAGTGTGAGTGATATTGATCCAGGTCAGTGTAAGGGATATTGATCCAGGTCAGTGTGTGTGATATTGATCCAGGTCAGTGTGAGTGATATTGATCCAGGTCAGTGTGAGGGATATTGATCCAAGTCAATGTGTGTGATCTTGATCCAGGTCAGTGTGAGTGATATTGATCCAGGTCAGTGTGAGTGATATTGATCCAGGTCAGTGTGTGTGATATTGATCCAGGTCAGTGTGAGTGATATTGATCCAGGTCAGTGTGGGTGATATTGATCCAGGTCAGTGTGATTGATATTGATCCAGGTCAATGTGTGTGATCTTGATCCAGGTCAGTGTGAGTGATATTGATCCAGGTCAGTGTGAGTGATATTGATCCAGGTTAATGTGTGTGATCTTGATCCAGGTCAGTGTGAGTGATATTGATCCAGGTCATTGTGTGTGATATTGATCCAGGTTAATGTGTGTGATCTTGATCCAGGTCAGTGTGAGTGATATTGATCCAGGTCAGTGTGTGTGATATTGATCCAGGTTAATGTGTGGGATATTTTACCAGGTCAGTGTGAGTGATATTGATCCAAGTCAATGTGTGTGATCTTGATCCAGGTCAGTGTGAGTGATATTGATCCAGGTCAGTGTGTGTGATATTGATCCAGGTTAATGTGTGGGATATTTTACCAGGTCAGTGTGAGTGATATTGATCCAAGTCAATGTGTGTGATCTTGATCCAGGTCAGTGTGAGTGATATTGATCCAAGTCAATGTGTGTGATCTTGATCCAAGTCAATGTGTGTGATCTTGATCCAGGTCAGTGTGAGTGATATTGATCCAAGTCAATGTGTGTGATCTTGATCCAAGTCAATGTGTGTGATCTTGATCCAGGTCAGTGTGAGTGATATTGATCCAAGTCAATGTGTGTGATCTTGATCCAAGTCAATGTGTGTGATCTTGATCCAGGTCAGTGTGACTGATATTGATCCAGGTCAATGTGTGTGATCTTGATCCAAGTCAATGTGTGTGATCTTGATCCAGGTCAGTGTGAGTGATATTGATCCAAGTCAATGTGTGTGATCTTGATCCAAGTCAATGTGTGTGATCTTGATCCAGGTCAGTGTGACTGATATTGATCCAGGTCAATGTGTGTGATCTTGATCCAGGTCAGTGTGTGTGATATTGATCCAGGTCAGTGTGAGTGATATTGATCCAGGTCAATGTGTGTGATCTTGATCCAGGTCAGTGTGAGTGATATTGATCCAAGTCAATGTGTGTGATCTTGATCCAAGTCAATGTGTGTGATCTTGATCCAGGTCAGTGTGAGTGATATTGATCCAAGTCAATGTGTGTGATCTTGATCCAGGTCAGTGTGAGTGATATTGATCCAGGTCAGTGTGAGTGATATTGATCCAGGTCAGTGTGAGTGATATTGATTCAGGTCAGTGTGAGTGATATTGATCCAGGTCAGTGTGAGTGATATTGATCCAGGTCAGTGTGAGTGATCTTGATCCAAGTCAATGTGTGTGATCTTGATCCAAGTCAATGTGTGTGATCTTGATCCAGGTCAGTGTGAGTGATATTGATCCAGGTTCGTGTGAGTGATATTGATTCAGGTCAGTGTGAGTGATATTGATCCAGGTCAGTGTGAGTGATATTGATCCAGGTCAGTGTGAGTGATCTTGATCCAAGTCAATGTGTGTGATCTTGATCCAGGTCAGTGTGAGTGACATTGATCCAGGTCAGTGTGAGTGATATTGATCCAGGTCAGTGTGAGTGATATTGATCCAGGTCAGTGTGAGTGATATTGATTCAGGTCAGTGTGAGTGATATTGATCCGGGTCAGTGTGAGTGATATTGATCCAGGTCAGTGTGAGTGATCTTGATCCAAGTCAATGTGTGTGATCTTGATCCAAGTCAATGTGTGTGATCTTGATCCAGGTCAGTGTGAGTGATATTGATTCAGGTCAGTGTGAGTGATATTGATCCAGGTCAGTGTGAGTGATATTGATCCAGGTCAGTGTGAGTGATCTTGATCCAAGTCAATGTGTGTGATCTTGATCCAAGTCAATGTGTGTGATCTTGATCCAGGTCAGTGTGAGTGATATTGATCCAGGTGAGTGTGTGTGATCTTGATCCAAGTCAATGTGTGTGATATTGTTCCAGGTCAGTGTGAGTGATATTGATCCAGGTCAATGTGTGTGATCTTGATCCAGGTCAGTGTGTGTGATATTGTTCCAGGTCAGTGTGAGTGATATTGTTCCAGGTCAGTGTGAGTGATATTGATCCAGGTCAATGTGTGTGATCTTGATCCAGGTCAGTGTGAGTGATATTGATTCAGGTCAGTGTGAGTGATATTGATCCAGGTTAATGTGTGGGATATTTTACCAGGTCAGTGTGAGTGATATTGATCCAGGTCAGTGTGTGTGAGCTTGATCCAGGTCAATGTGTGTGATCTTGATCCAGGTCAGTGTGAGTGATATTGATCCAGGTCAGTGTGAGTGATATTGATCCAGGTTAATGTGTGGGATATTTTACCAGGTCAGTGTGAGTGATATTGATCCAGGTCAGTGTGTGTGAGCTTGATCCAGGTCAGTGTGAGTGACATTGATTCAGGTCAGTGTGAGTGATATTGATCCAGGTCAGTGTGAGTGATATTGATCCAGGTTAATGTGTGGGATATTTTACCAGGTCAGTGTGAGTGATATTGATCCAAGTCAATGTGTGTGATCTTGATCCAGGTCAGTGTGAGTGACATTGATCCAGGTCAGTGTGAGTGATATTGATCCAGGTCAGTGTGAGTGATATTGATCCAGGTCAGTGTGAGTGATATTGATCCAGGTCAGTGTGAGTGATATTGATCCATGTCAGTGTGAGTGATATTGATCCAGGTCAATGTGTGTGATCTTGATCCAAGTCAATGTGTGTGATCTTGATCCAGGTCAGTGTGAGTGATATTGATCCAGGTCAGTGTGAGTGATATTGATCCAGGTCAGTGTGTGTGAGCTTGATCCAGGTCAGTGTGAGTGACATTGATTCAGGTCAGTGTGAGTGATATTGATCCAGGTCAGTGTGAGTGATATTGATCCAGGTTAATGTGTGGGATATTTTACCAGGTCAGTGTGAGTGATATTGATCCAAGTCAATGTGTGTGATCTTGATCCAGGTCAGTGTGAGTGACATTGATCCAGGTCAGTGTGAGTGATATTGATCCAGGTCAGTGTGAGTGATATTGATCCAGGTCAGTGTGAGTGATATTGATCCAAGTCAATGTGTGTGATATTGATCCAAGTCAATGTGTGTGATATTGATTCAGGTCAGTGTGAGTGATATTGATCCAGATCAGTGTGTGTGATATTGATCCAGGTCAGTGTGAGTGATATTGATCCAGGTGAGTGTGTGTGATATTGATCCAGGTGAGTGTGTGTGATATTGATCCAGGTGAGTGTGTGTGATCTTGATCCAGGTCAGTGTGAGTGATATTGATCCAGGTCAATGTGAGTGATATTGATCCAGGTCAGTGTGAGTGATATTGATCCATGTCAGTGTGAGTGATATTGATCCATGTCAGTGTGTGTGATATTGATCCAGGTCAATGTGTGTGATCTTGATCCAGGTCAGTGTGTGTGATCTTTATCCTGGTCAGTGTGAGTGATATTGATCCAGGTCAGTGTGAGTGATATTGATCCAGGTCAATGTGAGTGATATTGATCCAGGTCAGTGTGAGTGATATTGATCCATGTCAGTGTGAGTGATATTGATCCAGGTCAATGTGTGTGATCTTGATCCAGGTCAGTGTGTGTGATCTTGATCCAGGTCAGTGTGAGTGATATTGATCCAGGTCAATGTGAGTGATATTGATCCATGTCAGTGTGAGTGATATTGATCCAGGTCAGTGTGAGTGATATTGATCCAGGTCAGTGTGTGTGATATTGATCCAGGTCAGTGTGAGTAATATTGATCCAGGTCAGTGTGTGTGATATTGATCCAGGTCAGTGTGAGTGATATTGATCCAGGTCAGTGTGAGTGATATATTAATCCAGGTCAGTGTGAGGGATATTGATCCAGGTCAGTGTGAGTGATATTGATCCAGGTCAGTGTGAGGGATATTGATCCAGGTCAGTGTGTGTGATATTGATCCAGGTCAGTGTGAGGGATATTGATCCAGGTCAGTGTGTGTGATATTGATCCAGGTCAGTGTGAGTGATATTGATCCAGGTCAGTGTAAGGGATATTGATCCAGGTCAGTGTGTGTGATATTGATCCAGGTCAGTGTGAGTGATATTGATCCAGGTCAGTGTGAGGGATATTGATCCAAGTCAATGTGTGTGATCTTGATCCAGGTCAGTGTGAGTGATATTGATCCAGGTCAGTGTGAGTGATATTGATCCAGGTCAGTGTGTGTGATATTGATCCAGGTCAGTGTGAGTGATATTGATCCAGGTCAGTGTGGGTGATATTGATCCAGGTCAGTGTGATTGATATTGATCCAGGTCAATGTGTGTGATCTTGATCCAGGTCAGTGTGAGTGATATTGATCCAGGTCAGTGTGAGTGATATTGATCCAGGTTAATGTGTGTGATCTTGATCCAGGTCAGTGTGAGTGATATTGATCCAGGTCATTGTGTGTGATATTGATCCAGGTTAATGTGTGTGATCTTGATCCAGGTCAGTGTGAGTGATATTGATCCAGGTCAGTGTGTGTGATATTGATCCAGGTTAATGTGTGGGATATTTTACCAGGTCAGTGTGAGTGATATTGATCCAAGTCAATGTGTGTGATCTTGATCCAGGTCAGTGTGAGTGATATTGATCCAGGTCAGTGTGTGTGATATTGATCCAGGTTAATGTGTGGGATATTTTACCAGGTCAGTGTGAGTGATATTGATCCAAGTCAATGTGTGTGATCTTGATCCAGGTCAGTGTGAGTGATATTGATCCAGGTCAGTGTGAGTGATATTGTTCCAGGTCAATGTGTGTGATCTTGATCCAGGTCAGTGTGAGTGATATTCATCCAGGTCAGTGTGAGTGATATTGATCCAGGTCAGTGTGTGTGATGTTGATCCAGGTCAGTGTGAGTGATATTGATCCAGGTAAATATGTGTGATATTGATCCAGGTCAGTGTGATGGATATTGATCCAGGTCAGTGTGAGTGATATTGTTCCAGGTCAATGTGTGTGATCTTGATCCAGGTCAGTGTGAGTGATATTGATCCAGGTCAGTGTGAGTGATATTGATCCAGGTAAATATGTGTGATATTGATCCAGGTCAGTGTGAGTGATATTGATCCAGGTCAGTGTGAGTGATATTGATCCAGGTAAATATGGGTGATATTGATCCAGGTCAGTGTGATGGATATTGATCCTGAGCAAGAGGACTAGGCAGGTGGTGCAGGAATCTCCTGTGGCTATTCCCCTGCAAAACAGATATACTGCTTTGGATACTGTGGGGGGGAATGGCCTCTCAGGGCAAAGCAGCAACAGCCCAATTCGTTGCACCACAGTTCGCTCTGCTGCACAGGGGAGGAGTAAAAAGTGTGGGAATGCAATAGTTATAGGGGATTCAATTGTAAGGGGAATAGATAGGTGTTTCTGTGGCCACAAAAGAGACTCCATGATGGTATGTTGCCTCCCTGGTGCTAGGGTCAATGTTGTCCCTGAGCGGTTACAGGACATTCTGAAAGGGGAGAGTGAACAGCCTGTGGTCGTGGTACACATTGGTTCAAACGACATAGGTGAAAAAAAGGATGTGGTCCTAAAAGCAGAAAATAGGGATTTAGGAAGTAAGTTGAAAAGTAGGACCTCAAAGGTAGTGATCTCAGGATTACTACCAGTGCCATGTGCTAGTCAGAGTAGAAATAGCAGGATATATCTGATGAATACGTGGCTGAAGAGATGGTGTGAGGGGGGGGTGTTTAGATTCCTGTGACATTGGGCCCGGTTCTGGGGGAGGTGGGACCAGTACAAACTGGACAGGTTACACCTGGCCAGGACCGGGACTGATGTCCTCGGGGCAGTATTTGCTAGAGTGGTTGGGGAAGGTTTACAGTAAAATGGCAGGGGGATGGGAACCTTTGCAAGGAGTCAGAGGAGGGGAGCTCAAAGACAAGAACAAAAGACAGTAAGAGGATTAAGAAAAGTGATAGGCAGAGAAATCAAGGGCCAGAATCAAACAGGGCCGCAGTGAAAAATAGTGGGAAAGGGACAAGTAATGTTAAATAGACAAGGATTTGTGCCTTAACACACGGAGCATTCGCAATAAAGTGGACAAATTAATCACGCAAATAGATGTAAACAGGTATGATATAGTCAGGATTACGGAGACATGGCTGCAAGGTGACCAGGGATGGGAAATGAACATCCAGGGGTATTCAGTATTTAGGAAGGACAGACAAAAAGTAAAAGGCGGTGAAATTGCATTGCTGGTTAAAGAGGAAATTAATGCAATAGTGAGGAAATACATTAGCTCTGACGATGTGGAATCTGTATGGGTAAAGCTGAGAAACACTAAGGGGTAAAAAACATTAGTGGGGGTTGTATATAGACCCCCAAACTGTAATGGTGATGTTGGGAATGGCATTAAACAGGAAATTAGAGATGGATGCAATAAAGGAACGTCTGCAATTATGGGTGAGTTTAATCTGCATATAGATTGGGCAAATCAAATTAGTCACAATACCATAGAGGAGGAAGTCATGGAGTGTATATGGGATGGTTTTCTGGACCAATACGTTGAGGAACCAACCAGAAAACCGGCCATCCTCGACTGGGTATTGTGTAATGAGAGAGGAATATTTGACAATCTAGTTATGCGCAACCCCTTGGGGATGAGCGACCATAATATGATTGAATTTTTCATCAAGATGGTCAGTGACGTAGTTGATTCTGATACTAGGGTCCTGAATCTTAATAAAGGAAACTACGAAGGTATGAGGTGCGAGTTGGTTATGATGGATTGGGAAACGTTACTTAAAGGGATGACAGTGGATAGGCAATGGCAAACATTTAAAGAGCACATGGATGAACTGCAACAATTGTTTATTCCTGTCTGGCTCAAAAGTAAAACGGGAAAGGTAGCCAAACCATGGCTTACAAGGGAAATGAGAGATAGCAATAGATCGACAGAAGAGGCATATAAATTCACCAGAAAAAACAACAGACCTGAGGATTGGGAGCAGTTTAGAATTCAGCAAAGGAGGACTAAGGGATTGATTAAGAAGGGGAAAATAGAGCACGAGAGCAAGCTTGTTGGGAACATAATAACTGACTGTAAAAGTTTCTATAGGTATGTGAAGAGAAAAATATTGGTGAAGACAAATGTAGGTCCCTTACAGTCAGAAACAGGGGAATTTATTATGGGGAACAAAGAAATGGCTGACCAACTAAATGCATACTTTGGTTCTGTCTTCACAAAGGAGGACACAAATATCATCCCAGAAATGTTGGGGAACACAGAGTTTAGTGAGAGGGAGGAACTGAAGGAAATCACTATGAGTAGAGAAATGGTGTTGGGGAAATTGATGGGATTGAAGGCCGATAAATCCCCAGGGCTTGATAATCTACATCCCAGAGTACTTAAGGAAGTGACACTAGAAATAGTGGATGCATTGGTGGTCATCTTCCAAGATTCTATAGACGCTGGAACAGTTCCTACAGAATGGAGGGTAGCTAATGTAACCCCACTCTTTAAAAAGAGAGGTAGAGAGAAAACAGGGAATTATAGACCAGTCAGCCTGACGTCGGTAGTGGGGAAAATTCGAGAGTCCATTATCAAAGATTTTATAGCAGAGCACTTAGAGAACAGTGGTAGAATCGGACAGAGTCAGCATGTATTTACGAAAAGCAAATCATGCTTGACAAATCTACTGGAATTCTTTGAGGATGTAACTATTAGAGTTGATGAGGGGGAGCCAGTGGATGTGGTTTATTTGGACTTTCAGAAGGCTTTCGACAAAGTCCCACATAAGAGATTCGCATGTAAAATTAAAGCGCATGGGATTGGGGGTAGCGTATTGCGATGGATAGAAAATTGGTTGGTAGACAGGAAACAAAGAGTAGGGATAAATGGGTCTTTTTCTGAATGACAGGCAGTGACTAGTGGGGTATCGCAGGGATTGGTGCTAGGTCCCCAGCTATTCACAATATATATTAATGATTTAGATGAGGGAACAAAATGTAATATCTCCAAATTTGCAGATGACATAAAACTGGGTGGGAGGGTGAGTTGTGAGGAGGATGCAGGGAGGCTTCAGGGTGATTTGGACAAGTTGAGTGAGTGGGCTAATGCATGGCAGATGCAGTATAATGTGGATAAATGTGAGGTTATCCACTTTGGTAGCGAAAACAGGAAGGCAGATTATGATTTGAATGGCTATAAACTGAGAGAGGGGAATATACAGCGAGACCTGGGTGTTCTCGTACACCAGTCGCTAAAGGTAAGCATGCAGGTGCAACAGGCGGAAAAAAAGGCAATTGGTATGTTGGCCTTCATAGCGAGAGGATTCGAGTACAGGAGCAGGGATATCTTGCTGCAATTATACAGGGCCTTGGCGAGGCCACACCTGGAATATTGTGTGCAGTTTTGGTCTCCTTATCTGAGGAAGGATGTTCTTAATATAGAGGGAGTACAGCGAAGGTTTACCAGACTGATTCCTGGGATGACGGGACTGACGCATGAGGAGAGATTGAGTCGGTTCGGATTATATTCGCTGGAGTTCAGAAGAGTGAGGGGGGATTTCATAGAAACCTATAAAATTCTAACAGGGCTTGACAGGGTAGATGCAGGAAGGATGTTCCCGATGATGGGGGATTCCAGAACCAGGGGTCATAGTCTAAGGATACGGGATAAACCATTCAGGACTGAGATAAGGAGAAATTACTTCACCCAGAGAGTGGTGAGCCTGTGGAATTCACTAGTACAGAAAGCAGTTGAGGCCAAAACGTTGTATGTTTTCAAGAAGGAGTTAGATATAGCTCTTGGGGCGAAAGGGATCAAAGGATATGGGGGGAAAACGGGAACAGGTTACTGAGTTGGATGATCAGCCAGGTCAGTTTATGTGTGATATTGATCCAGGTCAGTGTGTGTGATATTGATCCAGGTCAGTGTATGTGTGATTTTGATCCAGGACTGTGTGCGGATGCATGATCACTAGTCCAGACCACATATTGAAGGAGCTCATTCTTCCATTTCAGATGCTGGCCTGGTTGAAGGGACACCTCACTGTTATGTTGGACCTTCCCGAGATCATCGATTGGGACACACTGGAATCTGCACAAAAAAGCCACGTTGCATTGGAGTGTGAAATCCTGGCCAACAGTGCAGGGATTGAAGTTGTCAGGAGTGTACGTATGAGTCAGGATCCTGAACTGCAGGACCATGCCCCCCGCCTCCATGTCTAAATCCCCTTCTAGGCCCCTAATTGGCTTCACCTTTCAAAAACTTTGGATTCCCTTTTACATTAGCTGTCAGTCTCTTCTGATACTCTCTTTTTGCTTCTGTGATTTCCTTTTTCAATTCCTCTCTGAACTTTCTATATTCAGCCTGGCTCTCAATTGTATTATCTACCTGTCAGCTGTCATATGTAACCTTTTTCTGCTTCATCTTACTCTCTATCTTTTCGTCATCCAGGGAGCTCTGGATTTGTTTGCCTTCCTTCTCCCCCTTGTGGGAATGTACCTTGACTGTACTGAACTATCTGCTCTTTACAGGCAGTGCATTTTTCATTACAGTTTTGCCTGCTAATCTTTGATTTCAGTGTACCTGGCCAGGTCCATTCTCTCTCCATTGAAATTGACCCTCCTCCAATTAATTATATCATACTCTAGATTGCTCCTTGTCCTTTGCCATAGCTAACCTAAACCTGATGATGCTATGATCACTGTTCCCTAAATTTTCCCTACTGACACTTGATCCACCTCATTCCCAAGAACCAGATCCAGCAATGCCTCCTTCCTCGTTGGACTGGAAACACACAGATGTCGAAAATTGTCCTGAACACACTCTGGAAACTCTTGCTTCTCTCTGCCCTTTACACTATTATTATTCCAGTCTAATTTAGGATAATTAAAATCCCCATTGTAACTTCTCTATAATTATTGTACCTCTCTGTAAGTTCCTTACAAATTTGCTCCTTTATATTTTTCCCACTGGTTGGTGGCCAGTAGAATACACTCTGCAGAGTAATGGTACCTCGATTGTTCTTCAGCTCAGCCAAATAGATTGTGTCCTCTAGGACAACCTCTCTCTCTCTCTCCAGCACTGTAATGTTCTCCTTCGTCAATGCTGCTACCCCTCCCCCTTTCTTTCTTTTCCTATCTTTCCTGAACACTTTGTATCCAGGAATATTTAGTACCCAGTCCTGCCCTTTCTTGAACCACGTCTCTGTTATTGCCACAGCATCATATTGCCATGTGGCTATCTGTGCCTGAAGCCCACCAACCTTATTTACCACACACTCTGTGTGTTCACATAAAACCACAGTAAACCTAATTTAGACCTTATTTACCACACACTGTATGTTCACATACATCCACAGTAAACCTAATTTAGACCTTATTTATCACACACTGTGTGTTCACATACATCCACAGTAAACCTAATTTAGACCTTATTTACCACACACTGTGTGTTCACATACATCCACAGTAAACCTAATTTAGACCTTATTTACCACACACTGTGTGTTCACATACATTCACAGTAAACCTAATTTAGACCTTATTTACCACACTCTGTGTGTTCACATACATCCACAGTAAACCTAATTTAGACCTTATTTACCACACACTGTGTGTTCACATACATTCACAGTAAACCTAATTTAGACCTTATTTACCACACACTGTGTGTTCACATACATCCACAGTAAACCTAATTTAGACCTTATTTATCACACACTGTGTGTTCACATACATCCACAGTAAACCTAATTTAGACCTTATTTACCAGACTCTGTGTGTTCACATACATACACAGTAAACCTAATTTAGACCTTATTTACCACACTCTGTGTGTTCACATACATCCACAGTAAACCTAATTTAGACCTTATTTACCACACACTGTGTGTTCACATACATCCACAGTAAACCTAATTTAGACCTTATTTACCACACTCTGTGTGTTCACATACAACCACAGTAAACCTAATTTAGACCTTATTTACCACACACTGTGTGTTCACATACATACACAGTAAACCTAATTTAGACCTTATTTACCACACACTGTGTTCACATACATCCACAGTAAACCTAATTTAGACCTTATTTACCACACACTGTGTTCACATACATCCACAGTAAACCTAATTTAGACCTTATTTACCACACACTGTGTTCACATACATCCACAGTAAACCTAATTTAGACCTTATTTACCACACACTGTGTTCACATACATCCACAGTAAACCTAATTTAGACCTTATTTACCACACACTGTGTTCACATACATCCACAGTAAACCTAATTTAGACCTTATTTATCACACACTGTGTTCACATACATCCACAGTAAACCTAATTTAGACCTTATTTACCACACACTGTGTTCACATACATCCACAGTAAACCTAATTTAGACCTTATTTACCACACACTGTGTTCACATACATCCACAGTAAACCTAATTTAGACCTTATTTACCACACACTGTGTTCACATACATCCACAGTAAACCTAATTTAGACCTTATTTACCACACACTGTGTGTTCACATAAATCCACAGTAAACCTAATTTAGACCTTATTTACCACACACTGTGTTCACATACATCCACAGTAAACCTAATTTAGACCTTATTTACCACACACTGTGTTCACATACATCCACAGTAAACCTAATTTAGACCTTATTTACCACACTCTGTGTGTTCACATACATCCACAGTAAACCTAATTTAGACCTTATTTACCACACACTGTGTTCACATACATCCACAGTAAACCTAATTTAGACCTTATTTACCACACACTGTGTGTTCACATACATCCACAGTAAACCTAATTTAGACCTTATTTACCACACACTGTGTTCACATACATCCACAGTAAACCTAATTTAGACCTTATTTATCACACACTGTGTTCACATACATCCACAGTAAACCTAATTTAGACCTTATTTACCACACACTGTGTTCACATACATCCACAGTAAACCTAATTTAGACCTGATTTACCACACACTGTGTTCACATACATCCACAGTAAACCTAATTTAGACCTTATTTACCACACTCTGTGTGTTCACATACAACCACAGTAAACCTAATTTAGACCTTATTTACCACACACTGTGTGTTTGCATACATTCACAGTAAACCTAATTTAGACCTTATTTACCACAGACTGTGTTCACATACATTCACAGTAAACCTAATTTAGACCTTATTTACCACACACTGTGTGTTTGCATACATTCACAGTAAACCTAATTTAGACCTTATTTACCACACACTGTGTTCACATACATTCACAGTAAACCTAATTTAGACCTTATTTACCACACTCTGTGTGTTCACATACAACCACAGTAAACCTAATTTAGACCTTATTTACCACACACTGTGTGTTTGCATACATTCACAGTAAACCTAATTTAGACCTTATTTACCACACACTGTGTTCACATACAGACACAGTAAACCTAATTTAGACCTTATTTACCACACACTGTGTTCACATACATCCACAGTAAACCTAATTTAGACCTTATTTACCACACACTGTGTGTTTGCATACATCCACAGTAAACCTAATTTAGACCTTATTTACCACCCACTGTGTGTTCACATACATCCACAGTAAACCTAATTTAGACCTTATTTACCACACACTGTGTGTTCACATACATCCACAGTAAACATAATTTAGACCTTATTTACCACACTCTGTGTGTTCACATACATCCACAGTAAACCTAATTTAGACCTTATTTATCACACACTGTGTGTTCACATACATCCACAGTAAACCTAATTTAGACCTTATTTACCACACAATGTGTGTTCACATACATCCACAGTAAACATAATTTAGAACTTATTTACCACACACTGTGTGTTCACATACATCCACAGTAAACCTAATTTAGACCTTATTTACCACACACTGTGTGTTCACATAAATCCACAGTAAACCTAATTTAGACCTTATTTACCACACACTGTGTTCACATACATCCACAGTAAACCTAATTTAGACCTTATTTACCACACACTGTGTTCACATACATCCACAGTAAACCTAATTTAGACCTTATTTACCACACTCTGTGTGTTCACATACATCCACAGTAAACCTAATTTAGACCTTATTTACCACACACTGTGTTCACATACATCCACAGTAAACCTAATTTAGACCTTATTTACCACACACTGTGTGTTCACATACATCCACAGTAAACCTAATTTAGACCTTATTTACCACACACTGTGTTCACATACATCCACAGTAAACCTAATTTAGACCTTATTTATCACACACTGTGTTCACATACATCCACAGTAAACCTAATTTAGACCTTATTTACCACACACTGTGTTCACATACATCCACAGTAAACCTAATTTAGACCTTATTTACCACACAGTGTGTTCACATACATCCACAGTAAACCTAATTTAGACCTTATTTACCACACTCTGTGTGTTCACATACAACCACAGTAAACCTAATTTAGACCTTATTTACCACACACTGTGTGTTTGCATAAATTCACAGTAAACCTAATTTAGACCTTATTTACCACACACTGTGTTCACATACATTCACAGTAAACCTAATTTAGACCTTATTTACCACACACTGTGTGTTTGCATACATTCACAGTAAACCTAATTTAGACCTTATTTACCACACACTGTGTTCACATACATTCACAGTAAACCTAATTTAGACCTTATTTACCACACTCTGTGTGTTCACATACAACCACAGTAAACCTAATTTAGACCTTATTTACCACACACTGTGTGTTTGCATACATTCACAGTAAACCTAATTTAGACCTTATTTACCACACACTGTGTTCACATACAGACACAGTAAACCTAATTTAGACCTTATTTACCACACACTGTGTTCACATACATCCACAGTAAACCTAATTTAGACCTTATTTACCACACACTGTGTGTTCACATACATCCACAGTAAACCTAATTTAGACCTTATTTACCACACTCTGTGTGTTCACATACATCCACAGTAAACCTAATTTAGACCTTATTTATCACACACTGTGTGTTCACATACATCCACAGTAAACCTAATTTAGACCTTATTTACCACACAATGTGTGTTCACATACATCCACAGTAAACATAATTTAGACCTTATTTACCACACACTGTGTGTTCACATACATCCACAGTAAACCTAATTTAGACCTTATTTACCACACACTGTGTGTTCACATAAATCCACAGTAAACCTAATTTAGACCTTATTTACCACACACTGTGTTCACATACATCCACAGTAAACCTAATTTAGACCTTATTTACCACACACTGTGTTCACATACATCCACAGTAAACCTAATTTAGACCTTATTTACCACACTCTGTGTGTTCACATACATCCACAGTAAACCTAATTTAGACCTTATTTACCACACACTGTGTTCACATACATCCACAGTAAACCTAATTTGGACCTTATTTACCACACACTGTGTGTTCACATACATCCACAGTAAACCTAATTTAGACCTTATTTACCACACACTGTGTTCACATACATCCACAGTAACCCTAATTTAGACCTTATTTATCACACACTGTGTTCACATACATCCACAGTAAACCTAATTTAGACCTTATTTACCACACACTGTGTTCACATACATCCACAGTAAACCTAATTTAGACCTTATTTACCACACACTGTGTACACATACATCCACAGTAAACCTAATTTAGACCTTATTTACCACACTCTGTGTGTTCACATACAACCACAGTAAACCTAATTTAGACCTTATTTACCACACACTGTGTGTTTGCATACATTCACAGTAAACCTAATTTAGACCTTATTTACCACACACTGTGTTCACATACATTCACAGTAAACCTAATTTAGACCTTATTTACCACACACTGTGTGTTTGCATACATTCACAGTAAACCTAATTTAGACCTTATTTACCACACACTGTGTTCACATACATTCACAGTAAACCTAATTTAGACCTTATTTACCACACTCTGTGTGTTCACATACAACCACAGTAAACCTAATTTAGACCTTATTTACCACACACTGTGTGTTTGCATACATTCACAGTAAACCTAATTTAGACCTTATTTACCACACACTGTGTTCACATACAGACACAGTAAACCTAATTTAGACCTTATTTACCACACACTGTGTTCACATACATCCACAGTAAACCTAATTTAGACCTTATTTACCACACACTGTGTGTTTGCATACATCCACAGTAAACCAAATTTAGACCTTACTTACCACACACTGTGTGTTCACATACATCCACAGTAAACCTAATTTAGACCTTATTTACCACACACTGTGTGTTCACATACATCCACAGTAAACCTAATTTAGACCTTATTTACCACACTCTGTGTGTTCACATACATCCACAGTAAACCTAATTTAGACCTTATTTATCACACACTGTGTGTTCACATACATCCACAGTAAACCTAATTTAGACCTTATTTACCACACAATGTGTGTTCACATACATCCACAGTAAACATAATTTAGACCTTATTTACCACACACTGTGTGTTCACATACATCCACAGTAAACCTAATTTAGACCTTATTTACCACACACTGTGTTCACATACATCCACAGTAAACCTAATTTAGACCTTATTTACCACACACTGTGTTCACATACATCCACAGTAAACCTAATTTAGACCTTATTTACCACACACTGTGTTCACATACATCCACAGTAAACCTAATTTAGACCTTATTTACCACACACTGTGTTCACATACATCCACAGTAAACCTAATTTAGACCTTATTTATCACACACTGTGTTCACATACATTCACAGTAAACCTAATTTAGACCTTATTTACCACACACTGTGTTCACATACATCCACAGTAAACCTAATTTAGACCTTATTTACCACACACTGTGTTCACATACATCCACAGTAAACCTAATTTAGACCTTATTTACCACACTCTGTGTGTTCACATACAACCACAGTAAACCTAATTTAGACCTTATTTACCACACACTGTGTGTTTGCATACATTCACAGTAAACCTAATTTAGACCTTATTTACCACACACTGTGTTCACATACATTCACAGTAAACCTAATTTAGACCTTATTTACCACACTCTGTGTGTTCACATACAACCACAGTAAACCTAATTTAGACCTTATTTACCACACACTGTGTGTTTGCATACATTCACAGTAAACCTAATTTAGACCTTATTTACCACACACTGTGTTCACATACAGACACAGTAAACCTAATTTAGACCTTATTTACCACACACTGTGTTCACATACATCCACAGTAAACCTAATTTAGACCTTATTTACCACACACTGTGTGTTTGCATACATCCACAGTAAACCTAATTTAGACCTTATTTACCAAACACTGTGTGTTCACATACATCCACAGTAAACCTAATTTAGACCTTATTTACCACACACTGTGTGTTCACATACATCCACAGTAAACCTAATTTAGACCTTATTTACCACACTCTGTGTGTTCACATACATCCACAGTAAACCTAATTTAGACCTTATTTATCACACACTGTGTGTTCACATACATCCACAGTAAACCTAATTTAGACCTTATTTACCACACAATGTGTGTTCACATACATCCACAGTAAACATAATTTAGACCTTATTTACCACACACTGTGTGTTCACATACATCCACAGTAAACCTAATTTAGACCTTATTTACCACACACTGTGTGTTCACATACATCCACAGTAAACCTAATTTAGACCTTATTTACCACACACTGTGTTCACATACATCCACAGTAAACCTAATTTAGACCTTATTTACCACACTCTGTGTTCACATACATCCACAGTAAACCTAATTTAGACCTTATTTACCACACTCTGTGTGTTCACATACATCCACAGTAAACCTAATTTAGACCTTATTTACCACACACTGTGTGTTCACATACTTCCACAGTAAACCTAATTTAGACCTTATTTACCACACACTGTGTGTTCACATACAACCACAGTAAACCTAATTTAGACCTTATTTATCACACACTGTGTTCACATACATCCACAGTAAACCTAATTTAGACCTTATTTACCACACAATGTGTGTTCACATACATCCACAGTAAACCTAATTTAGACCTTATTTACCACACACTGTGTTCACATACATCCACAGTAAACCTAATTTAGACCTTATTTACCACACACTGTGTGTTCACATACATCCACAGTAAACCTAATTTAGACCTTATTTACCACACTCTGTGTGTTCACATACATCCACAGAAAACCTAATTTAGACCTTATTTATCACACACTGTGTGTTCACATACATCCACAGTAAACCTAATTTAGACCTTATTTACCACACACTGTGTTCACATACATCCACAGTAAACCTAATTTAGACCTTATTTACCACACACTGTGTGTTCACATACATCCACAGTAAACCTAATTTAGACCTTATTTACCACACACTGTGTTCACATACATCCACAGTAAACCTAATTTAGACCTTATTTACCACACACTGTGTTCACATACATCCACAGTAAACCTAATTTAGACCTTATTTACCACACACTGTGTTCACATACATCCACAGTAAATCTAATTTAGACCTTATTTACCACACACTCTGTGTTTGCATACATCCACAGTAAACCTAATTTAGACCTTATTTACCACACACTGTGTGTTCACATACAACCACAGTAAACCTAATTTAGACCTTATTTATCACACACTGTGTTCACATACATCCACAGTAAACCTAATTTAGACCTTATTTACCACACACTGTGTTCACATACATCCACAGTAAACCTAATTTAGACCTTATTTACCACACTCTGTGTGTTCACATACAACCACAGTAAACCTAATTTAGACCTTATTTACCACACACTGTGTGTTTGCATACATTCACAGTAAACCTAATTTAGACCTTATTTACCACACACTGTGTTCACATACAGACACAGTAAACCTAATTTAGACCTTATTTACCACACACTGTGTTCACATACATCCACAGTAAACCTAATTTAGACCTTATTTACCACACACTGTGTGTTTGCATACATCCACAGTAAACCAAATTTAGACCTTACTTACCACACACTGTGTGTTCACATACATCCACAGTAAACCTAATTTAGACCTTATTTACCACACACTGTGTGTTCACATACATCCACAGTAAACCTAATTTAGACCTTATTTACCACACTCTGTGTGTTCACATACATCCACAGTAAACCTAATTTAGACCTTATTTATCACACACTGTGTGTTCACATACATCCACAGTAAACCTAATTTAGACCTTATTTACCACACAATGTGTGTTCACATACATCCACAGTAAACATAATTTAGACCTTATTTACCACACACTGTGTGTTCACATACATCCACAGTAAACCTAATTTAGACCTTATTTACCACACACTGTGTTCACATACATCCACAGTAAACCTAATTTAGACCTTATTTACCACACACTGTGTTCACATACATCCACAGTAAACCTAATTTAGACCTTATTTACCACACACTGTGTGTTCACATACATCCACAGTAAACCTAATTTAGACCTTATTTACCACACACTGTGTTCACATACATCCACAGTAAACCTAATTTAGACCTTATTTATCACACACTGTGTTCACATACATTCACAGTAAACCTAATTTAGACCTTATTTACCACACACTGTGTTCACATACATCCACAGTAAACCTAATTTAGACCTTATTTACCACACACTGTGTTCACATACATCCACAGTAAACCTAATTTAGACCTTATTTACCACACTCTGTGTGTTCACATACAACCACAGTAAACCTAATTTAGACCTTATTTACCACACACTGTGTGTTTGCATACATTCACAGTAAACCTAATTTAGACCTTATTTACCACACACTGTGTTCACATACATTCACAGTAAACCTAATTTAGACCTTATTTACCACACTCTGTGTGTTCACATACAACCACAGTAAACCTAATTTAGACCTTATTTACCACACACTGTGTGTTTGCATACATTCACAGTAAACCTAATTTAGACCTTATTTACCACACACTGTGTTCACATACAGACACAGTAAACCTAATTTAGACCTTATTTACCACACACTGTGTTCACATACATCCACAGTAAACCTAATTTAGACCTTATTTACCACACACTGTGTGTTTGCATACATCCACAGTAAACCTAATTTAGACCTTATTTACCACACACTGTGTGTTCACATACATCCACAGTAAACCTAATTTAGACCTTATTTACCACACACTGTGTGTTCACATACATCCACAGTAAACCTAATTTAGACCTTATTTACCACACTCTGTGTGTTCACATACATCCACAGTAAACCTAATTTAGACCTTATTTATCACACACTGTGTGTTCACATACATCCACAGTAAACCTAATTTAGACCTTATTTACCACACAATGTGTGTTCACATACATCCACAGTAAACATAATTTAGACCTTATTTACCACACACTGTGTGTTCACATACATCCACAGTAAACCTAATTTAGACCTTATTTACCACACACTGTGTGTTCACATACATCCACAGTAAACCTAATTTAGACCTTATTTACCACACACTGTGTTCACATACATCCACAGTAAACCTAATTTAGACCTTATTTACCACACTCTGTGTTCACATACATCCACAGTAAACCTAATTTAGACCTTATTTACCACACTCTGTGTGTTCACATACATCCACAGTAAACCTAATTTAGACCTTATTTACCACACACTGTGTGTTCACATACTTCCACAGTAAACCTAATTTAGACCTTATTTACCACACACTGTGTGTTCACATACAACCACAGTAAACCTAATTTAGACCTTATTTATCACACACTGTGTTCACATACATCCACAGTAAACCTAATTTAGACCTTATTTACCACACAATGTGTGTTCACATACATCCACAGTAAACCTAATTTAGACCTTATTTACCACACACTGTGTTCACATACATCCACAGTAAACCTAATTTAGACCTTATTTACCACACACTGTGTGTTCACATACAACCACAGTAAACCTAATTTAGACCTTATTTACCACACACTGTGTGTTCACATACATCCACAGTAAACCTAATTTAGACCTTATTTACCACACTCTGTGTGTTCACATACATCCACAGAAAACCTAATTTAGACCTTATTTATCACACACTGTGTGTTCACATACATCCACAGTAAACCTAATTTAGACCTTATTTACCACACACTGTGTTCACATACATCCACAGTAAACCTAATTTAGACCTTATTTACCACACACTGTGTGTTCACATACATCCACAGTAAACCTAATTTAGACCTTATTTACCACACACTGTGTTCACATACATCCACAGTAAACCTAATTTAGACCTTATTTACCACGCACTGTGTTCACATACATCCACAGTAAACCTAATTTAGACCTTATTTACCACACACTGTGTTCACATACATCCACAGTAAACCTAATTTAGACCTTATTTACCACACACTCTGTGTTTGCATACATCCACAGTAAACCTAATTTAGACCTTATTTACCACACACTGTGTGTTCACATACAACCACAGTAAACCTAATTTAGACCTTATTTACCACACACTGTGTTCACATACATCCACAGTAAACCTAATTTAGACCTTATTTACCACACACTCTGTGTTCACATACAACCACAGTAAACCTAATTTAGACCTTATTTATCACACACTGTGTTCACATACATCCACAGTAAACCTAATTTAGACCTTATTTACCACACACTGTGTTCACATACATCCACAGTAAACCTAATTTAGACCTTATTTACCACACACTGTGTTCACATACATCCACAGTAAACCTAATTTAGACCTTATTTACCACACACTGTGTTCACATACATCCACAGTAAACCTAATTTAGACCTTATTTACCACACACTGTGTTCACATACATCCACAGTAAACCTAATTTATACCTTATTTACCACACTCTGTGTGTTCACATACAACCACAGTAAACCTAATTTAGACCTTATTTACCACACACTGTGTGTTTGCATACATTCACAGTAAACCTAATTTAGACCTTATTTACCACACACTGTGTTCACATACATTCACAGTAAACCTAATTTAGACCTTATTTACCACACTCTGTGTGTTCACATACAACCACAGTAAACCTAATTTAGACCTTATTTACCACACACTGTGTGTTTGCATACATTCACAGTAAACCTAATTTAGACCTTATTTACCACACACTGTGTTCACATACAGACACAGTAAACCTAATTTAGACCTTATTTACCACACACTGTGTTCACATACATCCACAGTAAACCTAATTTAGACCTTATTTACCACACACTGTGTGTTTGCATACATCCACAGTAAACCTAATTTAGACCTTATTTACCACACACTGTGTGTTCACATACATCCACAGTAAACCTAATTTAGACCTTATTTACCACACACTGTGTGTTCACATACATCCACAGTAAACCTAATTTAGACCTTATTTACCACACTCTGTGTGTTCACATACATCCACAGTAAACCTAATTTAGACCTTATTTATCACACACTGTGTGTTCACATACATCCACAGTAAACCTAATTTAGACCTTATTTACCACACAATGTGTGTTCACATACATCCACAGTAAACATAATTTAGACCTTATTTACCACACACTGTGTGTTCACATACATCCACAGTAAACCTAATTTAGACCTTATTTACCACACACTGTGTGTTCACATACATCCACAGTAAACCTAATTTAGACCTTATTTACCACACACTGTGTTCACATACATCCACAGTAAACCTAATTTAGACCTTATTTACCACACTCTGTGTTCACATACATCCACAGTAAACCTAATTTAGACCTTATTTACCACACTCTGTGTGTTCACATACATCCACAGTAAACCTAATTTAGACCTTATTTACCACACACTGTGTGTTCACATACATCCACAGTAAACCTAATTTAGACCTTATTTACCACACACTGTGTGTTCACATACAACCACAGTAAACCTAATTTAGACCTTATTTATCACACACTGTGTGTTCACATACATCCACAGTAAACCTAATTTAGACCTTATTTACCACACAATGTGTGTTCACATACATCCACAGTAAACCTAATTTAGACCTTATTTACCACACACTGTGTTCACATACATCCACAGTAAACCTAATTTAGACCTTATTTACCACACACTGTGTGTTCACATACAACCACAGTAAACCTAATTTAGACCTTATTTACCACACACTGTGTGTTCACATACATCCACAGTAAACCTAATTTAGACCTTATTTACCACACTCTGTGTGTTCACATACATCCACAGAAAACCTAATTTAGACCTTATTTATCACACACTGTGTGTTCACATACATCCACAGTAAACCTAATTTAGACCTTATTTACCACACACTGTGTTCACATACATCCACAGTAAACCTAATTTAGACCTTATTTACCACACACTGTGTGTTCACATACATCCACAGTAAACCTAATTTAGACCTTATTTACCACACACTGTGTTCACATACATCCACAGTAAACCTAATTTAGACCTTATTTACCACACACTGTGTTCACATACATCCACAGTAAACCTAATTTAGACCTTATTTACCACACACTGTGTTCACATACATCCACAGTAAACCTAATTTAGACCTTATTTACCACACACTCTGTGTTTGCATACATCCACAGTAAACCTAATTTAGACCTTATTTACCACACACTGTGTGTTCACATACAACCACAGTAAACCTAATTTAGACCTTATTTACCACACACTGTGTTCACATACATCCACAGTAAACCTAATTTAGACCTTATTTACCACACACTCTGTGTTCACATACAACCACAGTAAACCTAATTTAGACCTTATTTATCACACACTGTGTTCACATACATCCACAGTAAACCTAATTTAGACCTTATTTACCACACACTGTGTTCACATACATCCACAGTAAACCTAATTTAGACCTTATTTACCACACACTGTGTTCACATACATCCACAGTAAACCTAATTTAGACCTTATTTACCACACACTGTGTTCACATACATCCACAGTAAACCTAATTTAGACCTTATTTACCACACACTGTGTGTTCACATACATCCACAGTAAACCTAATTTAGACCTTATTTACCACACACTGTGTTCACATACATTCACAGTAAACCTAATTTAGACCTTATTTATCACACACTGTGTTCACAGACATTCACAGTAAACATAATTTAGACCTTATTTACCACACACTGTGTGTTCACATACATCCACAGTAAACCTAATTTAGACCTTATTTACCACACACTGTGTGTTCACATACATTCACAGTAAACGTAATTTAGACCTTATTTACCACACACTGTGTGTTCACATACATCCACAGTAAACCTAATTTAGACCTTATTTACCACACACTGTGTGTTCACATACATCCACAGTAAACCTAATTTAGACCTTACTTACCACACACTGTGTGTTCACATACATTCACAGTAAACCTAATTTAGACCTTATTTACCACACACTGTGTGTTCACATACATTCACAGTAAACCTAATTTAGACCTTATTTACCACACACTGTGTGTTCACATACATCCACAGTAAACCTAATTTAGACCTTATTTACCACACTCTGTGTGTTCACATACATCCACAGTAAACCTAATTTAGACCTTATTTACCACACACTGTGTGTTCACATACATCCACAGTAAACCTAATTTAGACCTTATTTACCACACACTGTGTTCACATACATTCACAGTAAACCTAATTTAGACCTTATTTACCACACACTGTGTTCACATACATCCACAGTAAACCTAATTTAGACCTTATTTACCACACTCTGTGTGTTCACATACATCCACAGTAAACCTAATTTAGACCTTATTTACCACACACTGTGTTCACATACATCCACAGTAAACCTAATTTAGACCTTATTTACCACACACTGTGTGTTCACATACATCCACAGTAAACCTAATTTAGACCTTATTTACCACACTCTGTATGTTCACATACATTCACAGTAAACCTAATTTAGACCTTATTTACCACACACTGTGTGTTCACATACATCCACAGTAAACCTAATTTAGACCTTATTTACCACACACTGTGTGTTCACATACATCCACAGTAAACCTAATTTAGACCTTATTTACCACACTCTGTATGTTCACATACATTCACAGTAAACCTAATTTAGACCTTATTTACCACACACTGTGTGTTCACATACATCCACAGTAAACCTAATTTAGACCTTATTTACCACACACTGTGTGTTCACATACATCCACAGTAAACCTAATTTAGACCTTATTTACCACACACTGTGTGTTCACATACATCCACAGTAAACCTAATTTAGACCTTATTTACCACACTCTGTGTTCACATACATACACAGTAAACCTAATTTAGACCTTATTTACCACACACTGTGTTCACATACATCCACAGTAAAACTAATTTAGACCTTATTTACCACACACTGTGTGTTCACATACATCCACAGTAAACCTAATTTAGACCTTATTTACCACACACTGTGTTCACATACATTCACAGTAAACCTAATTTAGACCTTATTTACCACACACTGTGTTCACATACATCCACAGTAAACCTAATTTAGACCTTATTTACCACACACTGTGTTCACATACATCCACAGTAAACCTAATTTAGACCTTATTTACCACACACTGTGTGTTCACATACATCCACAGTAAACCTAATTTAGACCTTATTTACCACACACTGTGTTCACATACATCCACAGTAAACCTAATTTAGACCTTATTTACCACACACTGTGTGTTCACATACATCCACAGTAAACCTAATTTAGACCTTATTTACCACACACTGTGTGCTCACATACATCCACAGTAAACCTAATTTAGACCTTATTTACCACACACTGTGTGCTCACATACATCCACAGTAAACCTAATTTAGACCTTATTTACCACACACTGTGTGCTCACATGCATCCACAGTAAACCTAATTTAGACCTTATTTACCACACACTGTGTTCACATACATTCACAGTAAACCTAATTTAGACCTTATTTACCACACACTGTGTGTTCACATACATCCACAGTAAACCTAATTTAGACCTTATTTACCACACACTGTGTGCTCACATACATCCACAGTAAACCTAATTTAGACCTTATTTACCACACACTGTGTTCACATACATCCACAGTAAAACTAATTTAGACCTTATTTACCACACACTGTGTGTTCACATACATCCACAGTAAACCTAATTTAGACCTTATTTACCACACACTGTGTTCACATACATTCACAGTAAACCTAATTTAGACCTTATTTACCACACACTGTGTTCACATACATCCACAGTAAACCTAATTTAGACCTTATTTACCACACACTGTGTTCACATACATTCACAGTAAACCTAATTTAGACCTTATTTACCACACACTGTGTTCACATACATTCACAGTAAACCTAATTTAGACCTTATTTACCACACTCTGTGTGTTCACATACATCCACAGTAAACCTAATTTAGACCTTATTTACCACACACTGTGTTCACATACATTCACAGTAAACCTAATTTAGACCTTATTTACCAGACACTGTGTTCACATACATTCACAGTAAACCTAATTTAGACCTTATTTACCACACACTGTGTGTTCACATACATCCACAGTAAACCTAATTTAGACCTTATTTACCACACACTCTGTGTTCACATACATTCACAGTAAACCTAATTTAGACCTTATTTATCACACACTGTGTGTTCACATACATCCACAGTAAACCTAATTTAGACCTTATTTACCACTCACTGTGTTCACATACATCCACAGTAAACCTAATTTAGACCTTATTTACCACACACTCTGTGTTCACATACATTCACAGTAAACCTAATTTAGACCTTATTTACCACTCACTGTGTTCACATACATCCACAGTAAACCTAATTTAGACCTTATTTACCACTCACTGTGTTCACATACATCCACAGTAAACCTAATTTAGACCTTATTTACCACACACTGTGTTCACATACATTCACAGTAAACCTAATTTAGACCTTATTTACCACACACTGTGTTCACATACATTCACAGTAAACCTAATTTAGACCTTATTTACCACACTCTGTGTGTTCACATACATCCACAGTAAACCTAATTTAGACCTTATTTACCACACACTGTGTTCACATACATTCACAGTAAACCTAATTTAGACCTTATTTACCAGACACTGTGTTCACATACATTCACAGTAAACCTAATTTAGACCTTATTTACCACACACTGTGTGTTCACATACATCCACAGTAAACCTAATTTAGACCTTATTTACCACACACTCTGTGTTCACATACATTCACAGTAAACCTAATTTAGACCTTATTTACCACACACTGTGTGTTCACATACATCCACAGTAAACCTAATTTAGACCTTATTTACCACTCACTGTGTTCACATACATCCACAGTAAACCTAATTTAGACCTTATTTACCACACACTCTGTGTTCACATACATTCACAGTAAACCTAATTTAGACCTTATTTACCACTCACTGTGTTCACATACATCCACAGTAAACCTAATTTAGACCTTATTTACCACACTCTGTGTGTTCACATACATCCACAGTAAACCTAATTTAGACCTTATTTACCACACACTCTGTGTTCACATACATTCACAGTAAACCTAATTTAGACCTTATTTACCACACACTCTGTGTTCACATACATCCACAGTAAACCTAATTTAGACCTTATTTACCACACACTGTGTGTTCACATACATCCACAGTAAACCTAATTTAGACCTTATTTACCACACTCTGTGTTCACATACATACACAGTAAACCTAATTTAGACCTTATTTACCACACACTGTGTGTTCACATACATCCACAGTAAACCTAATTTAGACCTTATTTACCACACACTGTGTTCACATACATCCACAGTAAACCTAATTTAGACCTTATTTACCACACACTGTGTGTTCACATACATCCACAGTAAACCTAATTTAGACCTTATTTACCACACACTGTGTGTTCACATACATCCACAGTAAACCTAATTTAGACCTTATTTACCACACACTGTGTGCTCACATACATCCACAGTAAACCTAATTTAGACCTTATTTACCACACACTGTGTTCACATACATCCACAGTAAACCTAATTTAGACCTTATTTACCACACACTGTGTGTTCACATACATCCACAGTAAACCTAATTTAGACCTTATTTACCACACACTGTGTTCACATACATTCACAGTAAACCTAATTTAGACCTTATTTACCACACACTGTGTTCACATACATCCACAGTAAACCTAATTTAGACCTTATTTACCACACTCTGTGTGTTCACATACATCCACAGTAAACCTAATTTAGACCTTATTTACCACACACTGTGTTCACATACATCCACAGTAAACCTAATTTAGACCTTATTTACCACACACTGTGTGTTCACATACATCCACAGTAAACCTAATTTAGACCTTATTTACCACACTCTGTGTGTTCACATACATCCACAGTAAACCTAATTTAGACCTTATTTACCACACACTGTGTGTTCACATACATTCACAGTAAACCTAATTTAGACCTTATTTACCACACACTGTGTTCACATACATTCACAGTAAACCTAATTTAGACCTTATTTACCACACACTGTGTTCACATACATTCACAGTAAACCTAATTTAGACCTTATTTACCACACTCTGTGTGTTCACATACATCCACAGTAAACCTAATTTAGACCTTATTTACCACACACTGTGTTCACATACATTCACAGTAAACCTAATTTAGACCTTATTTACCAGACACTGTGTTCACATACATTCACAGTAAACCTAATTTAGACCTTATTTACCACACACTGTGTGTTCACATACATCCACAGTAAACCTAATTTAGACCTTATTTACCACTCACTGTGTTCACATACATCCACAGTAAACCTAATTTAGACCTTATTTACCACACACTCTGTGTTCACATACATTCACAGTAAACTTAATTTAGACCTTATTTACCACTCACTGTGTTCACATACATCCACAGTAAACCTAATTTAGACCTTATTTACCACACACTGTGTGTTCACATACATTCACAGTAAACCTAATTTAGACCTTATTTACCACACACTCTGTGTTCACATACATTCACAGTAAACCTAATTTAGACCTTATTTACCACACACTCTGTGTTCACATACATCCACAGTAAACCTAATTTAGACCTTATTTACCACACTCTGTGTGTTCACATACATCCACAGTAAACCTAATTTAGACCTTATTTACCACACACTGTGTGTTCACATACATCCACAGTAAACCTAATTTAGACCTTATTTACCACACACTGTGTTCACATACATCCACAGTAAACCTAATTTAGACCTTATTTACCACACACTGTGTTCACATACATCCACAGTAAACCTAATTTAGACCTTATTTATCACACTCTGTGTTCACATACATCCACAGTAAACCTAATTTAGACCTTATTTATCACACACTGTGTGTTCACATACATCCACAGTAAACCTAATTTAGACCTTATTTACCACACACTGTGTGTTCACATACATCCACAGTAAACCTAATTTAGACCTTATTTACCACACACTCTGTGTTCACATACATTCACAGTAAACTTAATTTAGACCTTATTTACCACTCACTGTGTTCACATACATCCACAGTAAACCTAATTTAGACCTTATTTACCACACACTGTGTGTTCACATACATCCACAGTAAACCTAATTTAGACCTTATTTACCACACTCTGTGTGTTCACATACATCCACAGTAAACCTAATTTAGACCTTATTTACCACACACTGTGTGTTCACATACATTCACAGTAAACCTAATTTAGACCTTATTTACCACACACTGTGTTCACATACATTCACAGTAAACCTAATTTAGACCTTATTTACCACACACTGTGTTCACATACATTCACAGTAAACCTAATTTAGACCTTATTTACCACACTCTGTGTGTTCACATACATCCACAGTAAACCTAATTTAGACCTTATTTACCACACACTGTGTTCACATACATTCACAGTAAACCTAATTTAGACCTTATTTACCAGACACTGTGTTCACATACATTCACAGTAAACCTAATTTAGACCTTATTTACCACACACTGTGTGTTCACATACATCCACAGTAAACCTAATTTAGACCTTATTTACCACACACTCTGTGTTCACATACATTCACAGTAAACCTAATTTAGACCTTATTTACCACACACTGTGTGTTCACATACATCCACAGTAAACCTAATTTAGACCTTATTTACCACTCACTGTGTTCACATACATCCACAGTAAACCTAATTTAGACCTTATTTACCACACACTCTGTGTTCACATACATTCACAGTAAACCTAATTTAGACCTTATTTACCACTCACTGTGTTCACATACATCCACAGTAAACCTAATTTAGACCTTATTTACCACACTCTGTGTGTTCACATACATCCACAGTAAACCTAATTTAGACCTTATTTACCACACACTCTGTGTTCACATACATTCACAGTAAACCTAATTTAGACCTTATTTACCACACACTGTGTGTTCACATACATTCACAGTAAACCTAATTTAGACCTTATTTACCACACACTCTGTGTTCACATACATCCACAGTAAACCTAATTTAGACCTTATTTACCACACACTGTGTGTTCACATACATCCACAGTAAACCTAATTTAGACCTTATTTACCACACTCTGTGTTCACATACATACACAGTAAACCTAATTTAGACCTTATTTACCACACACTGTGTGTTCACATACATCCACAGTAAACCTAATTTAGACCTTATTTACCACACACTGTGTTCACATACATCCACAGTAAACCTAATTTAGACCTTATTTACCACACACTGTGTGTTCACATACATCCACAGTAAACCTAATTTAGACCTTATTTACCACACACTGTGTGTTCACATACATCCACAGTAAACCTAATTTAGACCTTATTTACCACACACTGTGTGCTCACATACATCCACAGTAAACCTAATTTAGACCTTATTTACCACACACTGTGTTCACATACATCCACAGTAAACCTAATTTAGACCTTATTTACCACACACTGTGTGTTCACATACATCCACAGTAAACCTAATTTAGACCTTATTTACCACACACTGTGTTCACATACATTCACAGTAAACCTAATTTAGACCTTATTTACCACACACTGTGTTCACATACATCCACAGTAAACCTAATTTAGACCTTATTTACCACACTCTGTGTGTTCACATACATCCACAGTAAACCTAATTTAGACCTTATTTACCACACACTGTGTTCACATACATCCACAGTAAACCTAATTTAGACCTTATTTACCACACACTGTGTGTTCACATACATCCACAGTAAACCTAATTTAGACCTTATTTACCACACTCTGTGTGTTCACATACATCCACAGTAAACCTAATTTAGACCTTATTTACCACACACTGTGTGTTCACATACATTCACAGTAAACCTAATTTAGACCTTATTTACCACACACTGTGTTCACATACATTCACAGTAAACCTAATTTAGACCTTATTTACCACACACTGTGTTCACATACATTCACAGTAAACCTAATTTAGACCTTATTTATCACACACTGTGTGTTCACATACATCCACAGTAAACCTAATTTAGACCTTATTTACCACACACTGTGTGTTCACATACATCCACAGTAAACCTAATTTAGACCTTATTTACCACACACTCTGTGTTCACATACATTCACAGTAAACTTAATTTAGACCTTATTTACCACTCACTGTGTTCACATACATCCACAGTAAACCTAATTTAGACCTTATTTACCACACACTGTGTGTTCACATACATCCACAGTAAACCTAATTTAGACCTTATTTACCACACTCTGTGTGTTCACATACATCCACAGTAAACCTAATTTAGACCTTATTTACCACACACTGTGTGTTCACATACATTCACAGTAAACCTAATTTAGACCTTATTTACCACACACTGTGTTCACATACATTCACAGTAAACCTAATTTAGACCTTATTTACCACACACTGTGTTCACATACATTCACAGTAAACCTAATTTAGACCTTATTTACCACACTCTGTGTGTTCACATACATCCACAGTAAACCTAATTTAGACCTTATTTACCACACACTGTGTTCACATACATTCACAGTAAACCTAATTTAGACCTTATTTACCACACACTGTGTTCACATACATTCACAGTAAACCTAATTTAGACCTTATTTACCACACACTGTGTGTTCACATACATCCACAGTAAACCTAATTTAGACCTTATTTACCACACACTCTGTGTTCACATACATTCACAGTAAACCTAATTTAGACCTTATTTACCACACACTGTGTGTTCACATACATCCACAGTAAACCTAATTTAGACCTTATTTACCACTCACTGTGTTCACATACATCCACAGTAAACCTAATTTAGACCTTATTTACCACACACTCTGTGTTCACATACATTCACAGTAAACCTAATTTAGACCTTATTTACCACTCACTGTGTTCACATACATCCACAGTAAACCTAATTTAGACCTTATTTACCACACTCTGTGTGTTCACATACATCCACAGTAAACCTAATTTAGACCTTATTTACCACACACTCTGTGTTCACATACATTCACAGTAAACCTAATTTAGACCTTATTTACCACACACTGTGTGTTCACATACATTCACAGTAAACCTAATTTAGACCTTATTTACCACACACTCTGTGTTCACATACATCCACAGTAAACCTAATTTAGACCTTATTTACCACACACTGTGTGTTCACATACATCCACAGTAAACCTAATTTAGACCTTATTTACCACACTCTGTGTTCACATACATACACAGTAAACCTAATTTAGACCTTATTTACCACACACTGTGTGTTCACATACATCCACAGTAAACCTAATTTAGACCTTATTTACCACACACTGTGTTCACATACATCCACAGTAAACCTAATTTAGACCTTATTTACCACACACTGTGTGTTCACATACATCCACAGTAAACCTAATTTAGACCTTATTTACCACACACTGTGTGTTCACATACATCCACAGTAAACCTAATTTAGACCTTATTTACCACACACTGTGTGCTCACATACATCCACAGTAAACCTAATTTAGACCTTATTTACCACACACTGTGTTCACATACATCCACAGTAAACCTAATTTAGACCTTATTTACCACACACTGTGTGTTCACATACATCCACAGTAAACCTAATTTAGACCTTATTTACCACACACTGTGTTCACATACATTCACAGTAAACCTAATTTAGACCTTATTTACCACACACTGTGTTCACATACATCCACAGTAAACCTAATTTAGACCTTATTTACCACACTCTGTGTGTTCACATACATCCACAGTAAACCTAATTTAGACCTTATTTACCACACACTGTGTTCACATACATCCACAGTAAACCTAATTTAGACCTTATTTACCACACACTGTGTGTTCACATACATCCACAGTAAACCTAATTTAGACCTTATTTACCACACTCTGTGTGTTCACATACATCCACAGTAAACCTAATTTAGACCTTATTTACCACACACTGTGTGTTCACATACATTCACAGTAAACCTAATTTAGACCTTATTTACCACACACTGTGTTCACATACATTCACAGTAAACCTAATTTAGACCTTATTTACCACACACTGTGTTCACATACATTCACAGTAAACCTAATTTAGACCTTATTTACCACACTCTGTGTGTTCACATACATCCACAGTAAACCTAATTTAGACCTTATTTACCTCACACTGTGTTCACATACATTCACAGTAAACCTAATTTAGACCTTATTTACCAGACACTGTGTTCACATACATTCACAGTAAACCTAATTTAGACCTTATTTACCACACACTGTGTGTTCACATACATCCACAGTAAACCTAATTTAGACCTTATTTACCACACACTCTGTGTTCACATACATTCACAGTAAACCTAATTTAGACCTTATTTACCACACACTGTGTGTTCACATACATCCACAGTAAACCTAATTTAGACCTTATTTACCACTCACTGTGTTCACATACATCCACAGTAAACCTAATTTAGACCTTATTTACCACACACTCTGTGTTCACATACATTCACAGTAAACTTAATTTAGACCTTATTTACCACTCACTGTGTTCACATACATCCACAGTAAACCTAATTTAGACCTTATTTACCACACTCTGTGTGTTCACATACATCCACAGTAAACCTAATTTAGACCTTATTTACCACACACTGTGTGTTCACATACATTCGCAGTAAACCTAATTTAGACCTTATTTACCACACACTCTGTGTTCACATACATTCACAGTAAACCTAATTTAGACCTTATTTACCACACACTCTGTGTTCACATACATCCACAGTAAACCTAATTTAGACCTTATTTACCACACTCTGTGTGTTCACATACATCCACAGTAAACCTAATTTAGACCTTATTTACCACACACTGTGTGTTCACATACATCCACAGTAAACCTAATTTAGACCTTATTTACCACACACTGTGTTCACATACATCCACAGTAAACCTAATTTAGACCTTATTTACCACACACTGTGTTCACATACATCCACAGTAAACCTAATTTAGACCTTATTTATCACACTCTGTGTTCACATACATCCACAGTAAACCTAATTTAGACCTTATTTATCACACACTGTGTGTTCACATACATCCACAGTAAACCTAATTTAGACCTTATTTACCACACACTGTGTGTTCACATACATCCACAGTAAACCTAATTTAGACCTTATTTACCACACACTCTGTGTTCACATACATTCACAGTAAACTTAATTTAGACCTTATTTACCACTCACTGTGTTCACATACATCCACAGTAAACCTAATTTAGACCTTATTTACCACACTCTGTGTGTTCACATACATCCACAGTAAACCTAATTTAGACCTTATTTACCACACACTGTGTGTTCACATACATTCACAGTAAACCTAATTTAGACCTTATTTACCACACACTCTGTGTTCACATACATTCACAGTAAACCTAATTTAGACCTTATTTACCACACACTCTGTGTTCACATACATCCACAGTAAACCTAATTTAGACCTTATTTACCACACTCTGTGTGTTCACATACATCCACAGTAAACCTAATTTAGACCTTATTTACCACACACTGTGTGTTCACATACATCCACAGTAAACCTAATTTAGACCTTATTTACCACACACTGTGTTCACATACATCCACAGTAAACCTAATTTAGACCTTATTTACCACACACTGTGTTCACATACATCCACAGTAAACCTAATTTAGACCTTATTTATCACACACTGTGTGTTCACATACATCCACAGTAAACCTAATTTAGACCTTATTTACCACACACTGTGTGTTCACATACATCCACAGTAAACCTAATTTAGACCTTATTTACCACACACTGTGTGTTCACATCTTTCTTTCTTTTTCTTTTGGGCCTCCTTATCTCGAGAGACAATGGATACGCGCCTGGAGGTGGTCAGTGGTTTGTGAAGCAGCGCCTGGAGTGGCTATAAAGGCCAATTCTGGAGTGACAGGCTCTTCCACAGGTGCTGCAGAGAAATTTGTTTGTTGGGGCTGTTGCACAGTTGGCTCTCCCCTTGCGCCTCTGTCTTTTTTCCTGCCAACTACTATGTCTCTTCGACTCGCCACAATTTAGCCCTGTCTTTATGGCTGCCCGCCAGCTCTGGCGAATGCTGGCAACTGACTCCCACGACTTGTGATCAATGTCACACGATTTCATGTCACGTTTGCAGACGTCTTTATAACGGAGACATGGACGGCCGTTGGGTCTGATACCAGTGGCGAGCTCGCTGTACAATGTGTCTTTGGGGATCCTGCCATCTTCCATGCGGCTCACATGGCCAAGCCATCTCAAGCGCCGCTGACTCAGTAGTGTGTATAAGCTGGGGGTGTTGGCCGCTTCAAGGACTTCTGTGTTGGAGATATAGTCCTGCCACCTGATGGTGGCATCCACAGTAAACCTAATTTAGACCTTATTTACCACACACTGTGTTCACATACATTCACAGTAAACCTAATTTAGACCTTATTGCATTCCCTCTTTCTCTGACCTCACCAAATGCCTTCCTATTTCTTACTCTTGTGCTATCGGCTTCTCCCAATCCTTTGTGCACCTTGTTTGTCCTTCCTTATGCTACATCCTGGTTTCCATCCCCCCTGCCAAGTTGTTTAAACCCTCCTCAATAACATTAACAAACCACCCCACAAGGACATTGGTCCCAGCTCTGTTTATGTGCAACAAATCCTGCATATGGAGGTCCCATCTCCCTTCGGACCAGTTCCAGGAATCTAAAGTCATGCACCATCCCTTTAGCCACTCATCCACATGGCCTAGCCCCCTATTTCTATACTCACTAGCGCTTGGCACCAGGGGTAACCCAGAGATTACTTCCTTTGAGATCCTGCTTGCTAGTTTCTTTCCTACTCCCAAAATCTGTCTGCAGGATCTCATCCCTCTTTTTATCTGTCATTGGTACTGATATGGATCACGACTGCTGGCTGTTCACCCTCCCCCCTCAGAATGCTCTGCAGCCGCTCAGTCAGCCTGGCACCAGAGAGGCAACAAATATCATCCTGGAATCATGTCTGTGGCCGCAGAAATGCCTGTCTGCTGCCCTAACCATAGAATCCCCTCTCACTATTGTTTTCCCAATATTCCTGTCGAGGTGAGGGAAGTGAGGGTCCTGGTACTGGAGGAAGAGGGATTTGGCTCAGCACAAATCAGCAACACCAGGACAAGAACAGAACAAAACAAAGTAAAACTGAATGGTCTTTTGTATCTGTAGGAGGGAAGGAACTTAATTCAAGATTGCTGCCAGCCAACCAGCCAGGTGAAAGAGATTTTGGGAGAGCTGGAAAGACTATGGGCAGAACTGAGGAGATTCCACCAGGACAAGGAGGCATTGTTAGAAGAAACTGAGAAGGTAACTAGTCGATTTCCCTCACCTCTGTCTAACTATAGCGAAGATCTGTTCCTAGATGGGCAGACAGGAGGAAGGTGCAGTTTAACTCTGAGAAGTGTGAGCTAATATATTCTGTGGTAAACAAGATGATGAATGGGAGTATACACGAGATGGACAGACACAGAGGGATGTGGGTGAACAGAGAGACTCAGGGGTCCAAATACGGAACTGCCTGAAAGCGTGAGTGCCATTCAATAATCCCACAAGGGTCGACAGCATTTTTGGTTTTACAAATAGAGTTCAACAATCAAGGCGTAATACCAGATAAGGTCAGGTAACAGGTACATATAGATAGGGGCAGGTTGTAGGTATAGAGAGGCACAGGTAACAGTAAGATAGGAAATGGTAGATAGATAGATATAGGGACAGGTCCTAGCTATAGGTGGGACAAGTGGTAGATAGTGGCTCTGGTAAGCAATGGACAAGGTGAGTTACAGATAATGGATAAGGTTCTGCTATAAAGAATGGGTAGGGTTGATTGGAGATGGTGTAGGGGAATTGGTTGATTACATGGTAAGCATGTCCCTGTCAGACAGGGAAGGGATGGTCATGTGAGGGAACCGTGGTTGACAAGAGAGGTTGAGAGTCTTGTTAGGAAGAAGAAGGATGCGTATATAAAGTTGAGGAAAAAGGGCACAGGCATAGCTCTGGAGGGATACAAGATGGCCAGGAAGGATCTGAAGAAAGGGATTAGGAGAGCTAAGAGAGGGCATGAAAAATGCTTGGCGGGTAGGATAAAAGAAAACCCCAAGGCCTTTTACGCGTATGTCAGAAATATGAGGATGACTAGGGGGACCGTAGGTCCGGTCAAGGACAATAGCGGGAGACTGTGTGTTGAGCCGGAAGAGATAAGTGAGGTTTTGAATGAGTACTTCTCTTCGGTATTTACGAATGAGAAGGGGTGTATTACTGAAGAGGACGGTGGGAAGCAGACTGGTAAGCTCGAGGAAGTGCTCGTTAGGAGGGAAGATGTGTTGGGGTTTTTGAATAACTTGAAGATAGACAAGTCTCCCGGGCCTGACGGGGTATATCCAAGGATGTTATGGGAAGCAAGGGATGAAATTGCAGAGCCGCTGGCAATGATCTTTTCATCTTCTCTGCTGACGGGGGTGGTACCAGGTGATTGGAGGGTGGCAAATGTTGTGCCCCTGTTCAAGAAAGGGAATAGGAACAACCCTGGGAATTACAGGCCAGTTAGTCTTACTTCGGTGGTAGGCAAGTTGATGGAAAAGGTGCTGAGGGATAGGATTTCTGAGCATCTGGAAAGACACTGCTTGATTCGGGACAGTCAGCACGGTTTTGTGAGGGGTAGGTCTTGCCTCACAAGCCTGATTGAATTCTTTGAGCAGGTGACCAAGCAAGTGGATGAGGGTAAACCAGTGGATGTGGTGTACATGGATTTTAGTAAGGCATTTGATAAGGTCCCCCATGGTAGACTTATGGAGAAAGTCAGGAGGCATGGGATAGTGGGGAATGTGGCCAGTTGGATTAAGAATTGGCTAACTGATAGAAGGCAGAGAGTGGTCTTAGATGGTAAATACTCAGCCTGGAGCCCAGTTACCAGTGGCGTGCCGCAGGGATCAGTTCTGGGTCCTCTCCTGTTTGTGATTTTTATTAACGACTTGGATGAGGAAGTCGAAGGGTGGGTCAGTAAATTTGCAGATGATACAAAGGTTGGTGGAGTTGTGGATACCGAGGAGGGCTATTGTCGTCTGCAAAGGGACTTGGATAGGTTGCAGTGCTGGGCTGAAAAGTGGCAGATGGAGTTTAACCCTGAAAAGTGTGAGGTCGTCCATTTTGGAAGGACAAACATGAATGCAAAATACTGGGTTAACGGTAGGGTTCTTGGGCATGTGGAGGAGCAGAGAGACCTTGGGGTCTATGTGCATAGATCATTGAAAGTTGCAACTCAAGTGGATAGGGCTGTGAAGAAGGCATATGGGGTGTTAGCGTTCATTAGCAGAGGGATTGAATTTAAGAGCCGTGAGGTGATGATGCAGCTGTACAGGACCTTGGTAAGGCCTCATTTGGAGTACTGTGTGCAGTTCTGGTCGCCTCATTTTAGGAAGGATGTGGAAGCCTTGGAGAGGGTGCAGAGGAGATTTACCAGGATGTTGCCTGGAATGGAGAATAAGTCTTACGAGGAAAGGCTGAACATTCTAGGCCTCTTCTCATTAGAAAGGAGAAGGATGAGGGGTGACATGATAGAGGTTTATAAGATGATCAGGGGAATAGATAGGGTAGACAGTCAGAAACTTTTTCCCCGGGTGGAGCAAAGCATTACAAGGGGTCATAAATTTAAGGTGAAGGGTGGGAGATATAAGGGGGATGTCAGGGGAAGGTTCTTTACCCAGAGAGTGGTCGAGGCATGGAATGCCTTGCCCGGGGAAGTTGTTGAGTCAGAAACTTTAGGGACTTTCAAAAGGCTTTTGGATAGGTATATGGATAAAGGAGAATGATGGGGTATAGATTAAATTGTCCTTGACAGAGGACAAAGGATCGGCACAACATTGTGGGCCGAAGGGCCTGTTCTGTGCTGTATGTTCTATGTTCTATGTTCTATGGTAAATGATGGGGAAGCTGGACATTGAGTTGTTGCTGGAATTGGCCAGCAGATGACGGACAGCAATACCCCATATAACCTGTACAAGCCCATTGTCACTTTTGATATTGTATGTCTGGATTTCACAGGCCTTAAAGGTTCTTGGGGAGTTGAGCGATATCAAGGACTTTCTGCAGTTTGCTGAGGCTACCCTCTTGGACTCTACCCCAGAGAACAACGTGCAAATGATCAGGACGATCCTCGAGGAGCTGAAACATCTGGAAACTGAGATGTGGTCCAGCAGTGCCAAGCTCCAGACACTCAGAGAAAAGAGAGACCTGTTTCCCAGAAGGAATTACTTTTTGTTGGAGAAGATTGAAATGAAGATTGAGGCTGCTGACAGAAGGTAAGAGTTGGCCTATGAGCTGCGTAGACTGTAGAACTATTCCAGCAGTTGGAACAATACTTTGCTCACAGATCAACAACATGGAGTCACAGAGAGGCTCATTGTGTTGCATTGAGTGAAACCAGTGTCATCAGTTGAGTGAAAGTAGACTGGTTGCGCAATCATTTCAGGCTGTCAATTCAAAGCAGAGATTGATTCCCTCACCATGAGGTAGAACTCGCAAGGAAGGACCACACAGACCAATGGACTCTCATCTTGCACCTGTAGTCGAATCATAGAATCTTAAAGCACAGGAGGAGGCCATTCGGCCTGTCCCGCCTGTGCTGTTCATTTAAAGAACAGCCCAATCCATTCTCTACTCCAGTTTTTTGTAAATTAGTCCTCTTCAAGGATGTGTCCAATTGCCATCTGAAAGTTCCTCTGTCTGATTCCACCATCCTTTCAAGGAGTGCATTCCCGATCTCAACAAATCTGTGAAAAAAAATTCTCCTCATTTCTTTTGTCAATTATTTTAAATCTGTGACCTTTGGTTACTGACCCACATGGAAGAGGAAACAGTTTGCCTCTACTTGTTCCATCAAAACCTTTCCTGATTTGGAACATCTCCATGAAATCTCCCCTTAACCTACCCTGCTCTAAGGAGAACAACATCCCCAAACTATCGACATAACTGAACTCACTCAGCCCTGCTACAATCCTGGTAATAATATGTCCATGACTCACATTGCATCAGGAGCCTACAGGGGCTGAAATTGCTCTTCACTAGGAGAGTAAAATGGGAACATGGCGAATCGCCAGGCCGTGTTACACCCACTGCAATCCGTTCTCATTCCGACTCTCTACAATGGAAAGGAGAGCACTGCGCAGTGCTACACTACCTTCCCATTCACTAGGTAGTGTGCCATTCTCAAGGACAAATTACAGCCCAATAAATGAAGAAATGAACCTGCATTTATAAAGCCTCCACCCTGACCTCAAGATTTCCCAGAGAGGTTTACAGCTAGGAAGAACAGTCACGATGGTAATGAGGGAAATTTGTGCACAGAAGGATCCAACAAGCTGCAATGTGATTATGACCAGATAACTTATTTTAGTGATGTTGATTGAGGAATAAATATTGTCCATATCACACCGCGGAGAACTCCGCTGGTCTTCTGCCAATATTACCATAGCATCGTTTACATTCACCCGAAAGGGCAGATGGGGATCTCGGTTAAAAGTCACATCCAAAAGATGGCGCATTCCATAGTGCAGCACTCCCTCAGTACTGACCCTGCGACAGCGCAGCACTGCCTCAGTACTGACCCTCCGACAGTGCAGCACTCCCTCAGTACTGACCCTCCGACAGTGCAGCACTGCCTCAGTACTGACCCTCTGATAGAGCGGCACTCCCTCAGTACTGACCCTCCGACAGTGCAGCACTCCCACAGTACTGACCCTCCGACAGTGCAGCACTCCCTCAGTACTGACCCTCCGACAGTGCAGCACTGCCTCAGTACTGACCCTCTGATAGAGCGGCACTCCCTCAGTACTGACCCTCCGACAGTGCAGCACTCCCTCAGTACTGACCCTCTGACAGTGCAGCACTCCCTCAGTACTGACCCTCTGACAGTGCAGCACTCCCTCAGTACTGACCCTCCGACAGTGCAGCACTCCCTCAGTACTGACCCTCCGACAGTGCAGCACTGCCTCAGTACTGACCCTCTGATAGAGCGGCACTCCCTCAGTACTGACCCTCCGACAGTGCAGCACTCCCTCAGTACTGACCCTCTGACAGTGCAGCACTCCCTCAGTACTGACCCTCTGACAGTGCAGCACTCCCTCAGGACTGACCCTCCGACAGTGCAGCACTCCCTCAGTACTGACCCTCCGACAGTACAGCACTCCCTCAGTACTGACCCTCTGACAGTGCAGCACTCCCTCAGTACTGACCCTCTGACAGTGCAGCACTCCCTCAGTACTGACCCTCCGACAGTGCAGCACTCCCTCAGTACTGACCCTCCGACAGTGCAGCACTGCTTCAGTACTGACCCTCTGATAGAGCGGCACTCCCTCAGTACTGACCCTCCGACAGTGCAGCACTCCCTCAGTACTGACCCTCCGACAGTGCAGCACTCCCTCAGTACTGACCCTCCGACAGTGCAGCACTCCCTCAGTACTGACCCTCCGACAGTGCAGCACTCCCTCAGTACTGACCCTCTGACAGTGCAGCACTCCCTCAGTACTGACCCTCCGACAGTGCAGCACTCCCTCTGTACTGACCCTCCGACAGTGCAGCACTCCCTCAGTACTGACCCTCCGACAGTGCAGCACTCCCTCAGTACTGACCCTCCGACAGTGCAGCACTCCCTCAGTACTGACCCTCCGACAGTGCAGCACTCCCTCAGTACTGACCCTCTGACAGTGCAGCACTCCCTCAGTACTAACCCTCCGACAGTGCGGCAGTCCCTCAGTACTGACCCTCCGACAGTGCAGCACTCCCTCAGTACTGACCCTCTGACAGTGCAGCACTCCCTCAGTACTGACCCTCCGACAGTGCAGCACTCCCTCAGTACTGACCCTCCGACAGTGCAGCACTCCCTCAGTACTGACCCTCCGACAGTGCAGCACTCCCTCAGTACTGACCCTCCGACAGTGCAGCACTCCCTCAGTACTGACCCTCCGACAGTGCAGCACTCCCTCAGTACTGACCCTGCGACAGTGCAGCACTCCCTCAGTACTGACCCTCCGACAGTGCAGCACTCCCTCAGTACTGACCCTCCGACAGTGCAGCACTCCCTCAGTACTGACCCTCCGACAGTGCAGCACTCCCTCAGTACTGACCCTCCGACAGTGCAGCACTCCCTCAGTACTGACCCTCTGACAGTGCAGCACTCCCTTAGTACTGACCCTCCGACAGTGCAGCACTCCCTCAGTACTGACCCTCTGACAGTGCAGCACTCCCTCAGTACTGACCCTGCGACAGTGCAGCACTCCCTCTGTACTGACCCTCCGACAGTGCAGCACTCCCTCAGGACTGACCTACTGACAGCGCAGCACTCCCTCAGTACTGACCCTGCGACAGTGCAGCACTCCCTCAGTACTGACCCTCCGACAGTGCAGCACTACCTCAGTACTGACCCTCCGACAGTGCAGCACTCCCTCAGTACTGACCCTCCGACAGTGCAGCACTCCCTCAGTACTGACCCTCCGACAGTGCAGCACTCCCTCAGTACTGACCCTCCGACAGTGCAGCACTCCCTCAGTACTGACCCTCCGACAGTGCAGCACTCCATCTGTACTGACCCTCCGACAGTGCAGCACTCCCTCAGTACTGACCCTCCGACAGTGCAGCACTCCCTCAGTACTGACCCTGCGACAGTGCAGCACTCCCTCTGTACTGACCCTCCGACAGTGCAGCACTCCCTCAGTACTGACCCTCCGACAGTGCAGCACTCCCTCAGTACTGACCCTGCGACAGTGCAGCACTCCCTCAGTACTGACCCTCCGACAGTGCAGCACTCCCTCAGTACTGACCCTCCGACATGCAGCACTCCCTCAGTACTGACCCTGCGACAGTGCAGCACTCCCTCAGTACTGACCCTCCGACAGGGCAGCACTCCCTCAGTACTGACCCTCCGACAGTGCAGCACTCCCTCAGTACTGACCCTCCGACATGCAGCACTCCCTCAGTACTGACCCTCCGACAGTGCAGCACTCCCTCAGTACTGACCCTGCGACAGTGCAGCACTCCCTCAGTACTGACCCTCCGACAGTGCAGCACTCCCTCAGTACTGACCCTCCGACAGTGCAGCACTCCCTCAGTACTGACCCTCCGACAGTGCAGCACTCCCTCAGTACTGACCCTCCGACAGTGCAGCACTCCCTCAGTACTGACCCTCCGACAGTGCAGCACTCCCTCAGTACTGACCCTCCGACAGTGCAGCACTCCCTCAGTACTGACCCTCCGACAGTGCAGCACTCCCTCAGTACTGACCCTCCGACAGTGCAGCATTCCCTCAGTACTGACCCTCCGACAGTGCAGCACTCCCTCAGTCCTGACCCTCCGACAGTGCAGCACTCCCTCAGTACTGACCCTCTGACAGTGCAGCATTCCCTCAGTACTGACCCACCGACAGTGCAGCACTCCCTCAGTACTGACCCTCCGACAGTGCAGCATTCCCTCAGTACTGACCCTCCGACAGTGCAGCACTCCCTCAGTACAGACCCTCCGACAGTGCAGCACTCCCTCAGTACTGACCCTCCGACAGTGCAGCACTCCCTCAGTACTGACCCTCCGACAGTGCAGCACTCCCTCAGTACTGACCCTTCGACAGTGCAGCACTCCCTCAGTACTGACCCTCCGACAGTGCAGCATTGCCTCAGTACTGACCCTGCGACAGTGCAGCACTCCCTCAGTACTGACCCTCCGACAGTGCAGCACTCCCTCAGTACTGACCCTCCGACAGTGCAGCACTCCCTCAGTACTGACCCTCCGACAGTGCAGCACTCCCTCAGTACTGACCCTCCGACAGTGCAGCATTCCCTCAGTACTGACCCTCCGACAGTGCAGCACTCCCTCAGTCCTGACCCTCCGACAGTGCAGCACTCCCTCAGTAGTGACCCTCTGACAGTGCAGCATTCCCTCAGTACTGACCCACCAACAGTGCAGCACTCCCTCAGTACTGACCCTCCGACAGTGCAGCATTCCCTCAGTACTGACCCTCCGACAGTGCAGCACTCCCTCAGTACAGACCCTCCGACAGTGCAGCACTCCCTCAGTACTGACCCTCCGACAGTGCAGCACTCCCTCAGTACTGACCCTCCGACAGTGCAGCATTCCCTCAGTACTGACCCTCCGACAGTGCAGCTCTCCCTCAGTACTGACCCTCCGACAGTGCAGCATTCCCTCAGTACTGACCCTCCGACAGTGCAGCATTCCCTCAGTACTGACCCTCAGACAGTGCAGCACTCCCTCAGTACTGACCCTCCGACAGTGCAGCATTCCCTCAGTACTGACCCTCCGACAGTGCAGCATTCCCTCAGTACTGACCCTGCGACAGTGCAGCACTCCCTCAGTACTGACCCTCCGACAGTGCAGCATTCCCTCAGTACTGACCCTGCGACAGTGCAGCACTCCCTCAGTACTGACCCTCCGACAGTGCAGCACTCCCTCAGTACTGACCCTCCGAAACTGCAGCACTCCCTCAGTACTGACCCTCCGACAGTGCAGCATTCCCTCAGCACTGACCCTCTGACACTGCAGCACTCCCTCAGTACTGACCCTCCGACAGTGCAGCACTCCCTCAGTACTGACCCTGCGACAGTGCAGCATTCCCTCAGTACTGACCCTCCGACAGTGCAGCACTCCCTCAGTACTGACACTGCCACAGTGCAGCACTCCCTCAGTACTGACCCTCCGACAGTGCAGCATTCCCTCAGTACTGACCCTGCGACAGTGCAGCACTCCCTCAGTACTGACCCTCCTACAGTGCAGCACTCCCTCAGTACTGACCCTCTGACAGTGCAGCATTCCCTCAGTACTGACCCTGCGACAGTGCAGCACTCCATCAGTACTGACCCTCCGACAGTGCAGCATTCCCTCAGTACTGACCCTCCGACAGTGCAGCACTCCCTCAGTAATGACCCTCCTACAGTGCAGCACTCCCTCAGTACTGACCCTCTGACAGTGCAGCATTCCCTCAGTACTGACCCTGCGACAGTGCAGCACTCCATCAGTACTGACCCTCCGACAGTGCAGCATTCCCTCAGTACTGACCCTCCGACAGTGCAGCACTCCCTCAGTACTGACCCTCCGACAGTGCAGCATTCCCTCAGTACTGACCCTGCGACAGTGCAGCACTCCCTCAGTACTGACCCTCCGACAGTGCAGCACTCCCTCAGTACTGACCCTCCGACAGTGCAGCATTCCCTCAGTACTGACCCTCCGACAGTGCAGCATTCCCTCAGTACTGACCCTGTGACAGTGCAGCACTCCCTCAGTACTGACCCTCCGACAGTGCAGCAGTCCCTCAGTACTGACCCTCCAACAGTGCAGCACTCCCTCAGGAATGATCCTCCGACAGTGCAGCACTCCCTCAGTACTGACCCTCCGACAGTGCAGCACTCACTCAGTACTGACCCTCTGACAGTGCAGCACTCACTCAGTACTGACCCTCCGACAGTGCAGCACTCACTCAGTACTGACCCTCCGACAGTGCAGCACTCCCTCAGTACTGACCCTCTGACCGTGCAGCACTCACTGAGTACTGACCCTCTGACAGTGCAGTACTCCCTCAGTACTGACCCTCCGACAGTGCAGTACCCCCTCAGTACTGACCCTCCGACATGGCAGCAGTCCCTCAGTACTGACCCTCCGACAGTGCAGCACCCCCTCAGTACTGACCCTCCGACAGTGCAGCACTCCCTCAGTACTGACCCTCCGACAGTGCAGCACTCCCTCAGTACTGACCCTCCGACAGTACAGCATCCCCTCAGTACTGACCCTCCGACAGTGCAGCACTCCCTCAGTACTGACCCTCCGACAGTGCAGCAGTCCCTCAGTACTGGCCCTCCGACACTGCAGCAGTCCTTCAGTACTGACCCTCCGACAGCGCAGCACTCCCTCAGTACTGACCCTCTGACAGTGCAGCACTCCCTCTGTACTGACCCTCTCACAGTGCAGCACTCACTCAGTACTGACCCTCTGACAGTGCAGCACTCCCTCAGTACTGACCCTCTGACAGTGCAGCACTCACTCAGTGCTGACCCTCTGACAGTGCAGCACTCCCTCAGTACTGACCCTCTGACAGTGCAGCACTCACTCAGTACTGACCCTCTGACAGTGCAGCACTCACTCAGTACTGACCCTCTGACCGTGCAGCACTCACTCAGTACTGACCCTCTGACAGTGCAGTACTCCCTCAGTACTGACCCTTCGACAGTGCAGCACCCCCTCAGTACTGACCACCGACAGTGCAGCACCCCCTCAGTACTGACCCTCTGACAGTGCAGCACCCCCTCAGTACTGACCCTCCGACAGTGCAGCACTCCCTCACTACTGACCCTCCGACAGTGCAGCACTCCCTCCATGCTGACCCTCCGACAGTGCAGCACTCCCTCAGTACTGACCCTCCGACAGTGCAGCACTCACTCAGTACTGACCCTCCGACAGTGCAGCACTCCCTCAGTACTGACCCTCCGACAGTGCACCACTCCCTCTGGACTGACCCTCCGACAGTGCAGCTCTCCCTCAGTACTGACCCTCCGACAGTGCAGCACTCCCTCAGTACTGACCCTCCGACTGTGCAGCACTCCCTCAGTACTGACTCTCCGACAGTGCAGCACTCGCTCAGTCCTGACCCTCCGACAGTGCAGCACTCTCTCAGTACTGACCCTCTGACAGTGCAGCACTCCCTCAGTACTGACCCTCCGACAGTGCAGCACTCACCAGTGCTGACCCTCTGACAGTGCAGCACTCCCTCAGTACTGACCCTCTGACAGTGCAGTACTCCCTCTGTACTGACCCTCTGAGAGTGCAGCACTCCCTCAGTACTGACCCTCTGACATTGCAACACTCCCTCAGTACTGACCCTCCGACAGTGCAGCACTCACTCAGTACTGACCCTCCGACAGTGCAGCACTCACTCAGTACTGACCCTCTGACAGTGCAGCACTCCCTCAGTACTGACCCTCTGACAGTGCGGCACTCCCTCAGTACTGACCCTCTGACAGTGCGGCACTCCCTCAGTACTGACCCTCCGACAGGGCAGCACTCCCTCAGTACTGACCCTCCGACAGTGCAGCACTCCCTCTGTACTGTCCCTCTGACAGTGCAGCACTCCCTCAGTACTGACCCTCTGACAGTGCAGCACTCCCTCAGTACTGACCCTCTGACAGTGCGGCACTCCCTCAGTACTGACCCTCTGACAGTGCGGCACTCCCTCAGTACTGACCCTCCGACAGGGCAGCACTCCCTCAGTACTGACCCTCTGACAGTGCAGCACTCCCTCAGTACTGACCCTCCGACAGTGCAGCACTCCCTCTGTACTGTCCCTCTGACAGTGCAGCACTCCCTCTGTACTGACCCTCCGACAGTGCAGCACTCCCTCAGTACTGACCCTCCGACAGTGCAGCACTCCCTCAGTACTGACCATCCGACACTGCAGCACTCCCTCAGTACTGACCCTGCGACAGTGCAGCACTCCCTCTGTACTGACCCTCGGACAGTGCAGCACTCCCTCAGTACTGACCCTCCGACAGTGCAGCACTCCCTCAGTACTGACCCTCCGACAGTGCAGCACTCCCTCAGTACTGGCCCTCCGACAGTGCAGCACTCCCTCAGTACTGACCCTGCGACAGTGCAGCACTCCCTCAGTACTGACCCTCCGACAGTGCAGCACTCTCTCAGTACTGACCCTCCGACAGTGCAGCACTCCCTCAGTACTGACCCTGCGACAGTGCAGCACTCCCTCAGTACTGACCCTCCGACAGTGCAGCACTCCCTCAGTACTGACCCTCCGACAGTGCAGCACTCCCTCAGTACTGACCCTTCGACAGTGCAGCACTCCCTCAGTACTGACCCTCCGACAGTGCAGCACTCCCTCAGTACTGACCCTCCGACAGTGCAGCACTCCCTCAGTACTGACCCTCCGACAGTGCAGCACTCCCTCCGTACTGACCCTCCGACAGTGCAGCATTCCCTCAGTACTGACCCTCTGACAGTGCGGCACTCCCTCAGTACTGACCCTCTGACAGTGCGGCACTCCCTCAGTACTGACCCTCTGACAGTGCAGTACTCCCTCTGTACTGACCCTCTGAGAGTGCAGCACTCCCTCAGTACTGACCCTCTGACATTGCAACACTCCCTCAGTACTGACCCTCCGACAGTGCAGCACTCACTCAGTACTGACCCTCCGACAGTGCAGCACTCACTCAGTACTGACCCTCTGACAGTGCAGCACTCCCTCAGTACTGACCCTCTGACAGTGCGGCACTCCCTCAGTACTGACCCTCTGACAGTGCGGCACTCCCTCAGTACTGACCCTCCGACAGGGCAGCACTCCCTCAGTACTGACCCTCCGACAGTGCAGCACTCCCTCTGTACTGTCCCTCTGACAGTGCAGCACTCCCTCAGTACTGACCCTCTGACAGTGCAGCACTCCCTCAGTACTGACCCTCTGACAGTGCGGCACTCCCTCAGTACTGACCCTCTGACAGTGCGGCACTCCCTCAGTACTAACCCTCCGACAGGGCAGCACTCCCTCAGTACTGACCCTCTGACAGTGCAGCACTCCCTCAGTACTGACCCTCCGACAGTGCAGCACTCCCTCTGTACTGTCCCTCTGACAGTGCAGCACTCCCTCTGTACTGACCCTCCGACAGTGCAGCACTCCCTCAGTACTGACCCTCCGACAGTGCAGCACTCCCTCAGTACTGACCATCCGACACTGCAGCACTCCCTCAGTACTGACCCTGCGACAGTGCAGCACTCCCTCTGTACTGACCCTCGGACAGTGCAGCACTCCCTCAGTACTGACCCTCCGACAGTGCAGCACTCCCTCAGTACTGACCCTCCGACAGTGCAGCACTCCCTCAGTACTGGCCCTCCGACAGTGCAGCACTCCCTCAGTACTGACCCTGCGACAGTGCAGCACTCCCTCAGTACTGACCCTCCGACAGTGCAGCACTCTCTCAGTACTGACCCTCCGACAGTGCAGCACTCCCTCAGTACTGACCCTGCGACAGTGCAGCACTCCCTCAGTACTGACCCTCCGACAGTGCAGCACTCCCTCAGTACTGACCCTCCGACAGTGCAGCACTCCCTCAGTACTGACCCTTCGACAGTGCAGCACTCCCTCAGTACTGACCCTCCGACAGTGCAGCACTCCCTCAGTACTGACCCTCCGACAGTGCAGCACTCCCTCAGTACTGACCCTCCGACAGTGCAGCACTCCCTCCGTACTGACCCTCCGACAGTGCAGCATTCCCTCAGTACTGACCCTCCGACAGTGCAGCACTCCCTCAGTCCTGACCCTCCGACAGTGCAGCACTCCCTCAGTACTGACCCTCTGACAGTGCAGCATTCCCTCAGTACAGACCCACCGACAGTGCAGCACTCCCTCAGTACTGACCCTCCGACAGTGCAGCATTCCCTCAGTACTGACCCTCCGACAGTGCAGCACTCCCTCAGTACAGACCCTCCGACAGTGCAGCACTCCCTCAGTACTGACCCTCCGACAGTGCAGCACTCCCTCAGTACTGACCCTCCGACAGTGCAGCATTCCCTCAGTACTGACCCTCCGACAGTGCAGCTCTCCCTCAGTACTGACCCTCCGACAGTGCAGCATTCCCTCAGTACTGACCCTCCGACAGTGCAGCATTCCCTCAGTACTGACCCTCAGACAGTGCAGCACTCCCTCAGGACTGACCCTCCGACAGTGCAGCATTCCCTCAGTACTGACCCTCCGACAGTGCAGCATTCCCTCAGTACTGACCCTGCGACAGTGCAGCACTCCCTCAGTACTGACCCTCCGACAGTGCAGCATTCCCTCAGTACTGACCCTGCGACAGTGCAGCACTCCCTCAGTACTGACCCTCCGACAGTGCAGCACTCCCTCAGTACTGACCCTCCGACACTGCAGCACTCCCTCAGTACTGACCCTCCGACAGTGCAGCATTCCCTCAGCACTGACCCTCTGACACTGCAGCACTCCCTCAGTACTGACCCTCCGACAGTGCAGCACTCCCTCAGTACTGAGCCTGCGACAGTGCAGCACTCCCTCAGTACTGACCCTCCGACAGTGCAGCACTCCCTCAGTACTGACACTGCCACAGTGCAGCACTCCCTCAGTACTGACCCTCCGACAGTGCAGCATTCCCTCAGTACTGACCCTGCGACAGTGCAGCACTCCCTCAGTACTGACCCTCCTACAGTGCAGCACTCCCTCAGTACTGACCCTCTGACAGTGCAGCATTCCCTCAGTACTGACCCTGCGACAGTGCAGCACTCCATCAGTACTGACCCTCCGACAGTGCAGCATTCCCTCAGTACTGACCCTCCGACAGTGCAGCACTCCCTCAGTACTGACCCTCCTACAGTGCAGCACTCCCTCAGTACTGACCCTCTGACAGTGCAGCATTCCCTCAGTACTGACCCTGCGACAGTGCAGCACTCCATCAGTACTGACCCTCCGACAGTGCAGCATTCCCTCAGTACTGACCCTCCGACAGTGCAGCACTCCCTCAGTACTGACCCTCCGACAGTGCAGCATTCCCTCAGTACTGACCCTGCGACAGTGCAGCACTCCCTCAGTGCTGACCCTCCGACAGTGCAGCACTCCCTCAGTACTGACCCTCCGACAGTGCAGCATTCCCTCAGTACTGACCCTCCGACAGTGCAGCATTCCCTCAGTGCTGACCCTGTGACAGTGCAGCACTCCCTCAGTACTGACCCTCCGACAGTGCAGCAGTCCCTCAGTACTGACCCTCCAACAGTGCATCACTCCCTCAGGAATGATCCTCCGACAGTGCAGCACTCCCTCAGTACTGACCCTCCGACAGTGCAGCACTCACTCAGTACTGACCCTCTGACAGTGCAGCACTCACTCAGTACTGACCCTCCGACAGTGCAGCACTCACTCAGTACTGACCCTCCGACAGTGCAGCACTCCCTCAGTACTGACCCTCTGACCGTGCAGCACTCACTCAGTACTGACCCTCTGACAGTGCAGTACTCCCTCAGTACTGACCCTCCGACAGTGCAGCACCCCCTCAGTACTGACCCTCCGACATGGCAGCAGTCCCTCAGTACTGACCCTCCGACAGTGCAGCACCCCCTCAGTACTGACCCTCCGACAGTGCAGCACTCCCTCAGTACTGACCCTCCGACAGTGCAGCACTCCCTCAGTACTGACCCTCCGACAGTACAGCATCCCCTCAGTACTGACCCTCCGACAGTGCAGCACTCCCTCAGTACTGACCCTCCGACAGTGCAGCACTCCCTCAATACTGACCCTCTGACAGTGCAGCACTCCCTCAGTACTGACCCTCCGACAGTGCAGCAGTCCCTCAGTACTGGCCCTCCGACACTGCAGCAGTCCTTCAGTACTGACCCTCCGACAGCGCAGCACTCCCTCAGTACTGACCCTCTGACAGTGCAGCACTCCCTCTGTACTGACCCTCTCACAGTGCAGCACTCACTCAGTACTGACCCTCTGACAGTGCAGCACTCCCTCAGTACTGACCCTCTGTCAGTGCAGCACTCACTCAGTACTGACCCTCTGACAGTGCAGCACTCCCTCAGTACTGACCCTCTGACAGTGCAGCACTCACTCAGTACTGACCCTCTGACAGTGCAGCACTCACTCAGTACTGACCCTCTGACCGTGCAGCACTCACTCAGTACTGACCCTCTGACAGTGCAGTACTCCCTCAGTACTGACCCTTCGACAGTGCAGCACCCCCTCAGTACTGACCACCGACAGTGCAGCACCCCCTCAGTACTGACCCTCTGACAGTGCAGCACCCCCTCAGTACTGACCCTCCGACAGTGCAGCACTCCCTCAGTACTGACCCTCCGACAGTGCAGCACTCCCTCCATGCTGACCCTCCGACAGTGCAGCACTCCCTCAGTACTGACCCTCCGACAGTGCAGCACTCCCTCAGTACTGACCCTCCGACAGTGCAGCACTCCCTCAGTACTGACCCTCCGACAGTGCACCACTCCCTCTGGACTGACCCTCCGACAGTGCAGCTCTCCCTCAGTACTGACCCTCCGACAGTGCAGCACTCCCTCAGTACTGACCATCCGACTGTGCAGCACTCCCTCAGTACTGACTCTCCGACAGTGCAGCACTCGCTCAGTCCTGACCCTCCGACAGTGCAGCACTCTCTCAGTACTGACCCTCTGACAGTGCAGCACTCCCTCAGTACTGACCCTCCGACAGTGCAGCACTCACCAGTGCTGACCCTCTGACAGTGCAGCACTCCCTCAGTACTGACCCTCTGACAGTGCAGTACTCCCTCTGTACTGACCCTCTGAGAGTGCAGCACTCCCTCAGTACTGACCCTCTGACATTGCAACACTCCCTCAGTACTGAACCTCCGACAGTGCAGCACTCACTCAGTACTGACCCTCTGACAGTGCAGCACTCCCTCAGTACTGACCCTCTGACAGTGCGGCACTCCCTCAGTACTGACCCTCTGACAGTGCGGCACTCCCTCAGTACTGACCCTCCGACAGGGCAGCACTCCCTCAGTACTGACCCTCTGACAGTGCAGCACTCCCTCAGTACTGACCCTCCGACAGTGCAGCACTCCCTCTGTACTGTCCCTCTGACAGTGCAGCACTCCCTCAGTACTGACCCTGCGACAGTGCAGCACTCCCTCTGTACTGACCCTCCGACAGTGCAGCACTCCCTCAGTACTGACCCTCCGACAGTGCAGCACTCCCTCAGTACTGACCATCCGACACTGCAGCACTCCCTCAGTACTGACCCTGCGACAGTGCAGCACTCCCTCTGTACTGACCCTCGGACAGTGCAGCACTCCCTCAGTACTGACCCTCGGACAGTGCAGCACTCCCTCAGTACTGACCCTCCGACAGTGCAGCACTCCCTCAGTACTGGCCCTCCGACAGTGCAGCACTCCCTCAGTACTGACCCTGCGACAGTGCAGCACTCCCTCAGTACTGACCCTCCGACAGTGCAGCACTCCCTCAGTACTGACCCTCCGACAGTGCAGCACTCCCTCAGTACTGACCCTGCGACAGTGCAGCACTCCCTCAGTACTGACCCTCCGACAGTGCAGCACTCCCTCAGTACTGACCCTCCGACAGTGCAGCACTCCCTCAGTACTGACCCTTCGACAGTGCAGCACTCACTCAGTACTGACCCTCCGACAGTGCAGCACTCCCTCAGTACTGACCCTCCGACAGTGCAGCACTCCCTCAGTACTGACCCTCCGACAGTGCAGCACTCCCTCCGTACTGACCCTCCGACAGTGCAGCATTCCCTCAGTACTGACCCTCCGACAGTGCAGCACTCCCTCAGTCCTGACCCTCCGACAGTGCAGCACTCCCTCAGTACTGACCCTCTGACAGTGCAGCATTCCCTCAGTACTGACCCACCGACAGTGCAGCACTCCCTCAGTACTGACCCTCCGACAGTGCAGCATTCCCTCAGTACTGACCCTCCGACAGTGCAGCACTCCCTCAGTACAGACCCTCCGACAGTGCAGCACTCCCTCAGTACTGACCCTCCGACAGTGCAGCACTCCCTCAGTACTGACCCTCCGACAGTGCAGCATTCCCTCAGTACTGACCCTCCGACAGTGCAGCTCTCCCTCAGTACTGACCCTCCGACAGTGCAGCATTCCCTCAGTACTGACCCTCCGACAGTGCAGCATTCCCTCAGTACTGACCCTCAGACAGTGCAGCACTCCCTCAGTACTGACCCTCCGACAGTGCAGCATTCCCTCAGTACTGACCCTCCGACAGTGCAGCATTCCCTCAGTACTGACCCTGCGACAGTGCAGCACTCCCTCAGTACTGACCCTCCGACAGTGCAGCATTCCCTCAGTACTGACCCTGCGACAGTGCAGCACTCCCTCAGTACTGACCCTCCGACAGTGCAGCACTCCCTCAGTACTGACCCTCCGACACTGCAGCACTCCCTCAGTACTGACCCTCCGACAGTGCAGCATTCCCTCAGCACTGACCCTCTGACACTGCAGCACTCCCTCATACTGACCCTCCGACAGTGCAGCACTCCCTCAGTACTGACCCTGCGACAGTGCAGCACTCCCTCAGTACTGACCCTCCGACAGTGCAGCACTCCCTCAGTACTGACACTGCCACAGTGCAGCACTCCCTCAGTACTGACCCTCCGACAGTGCAGCATTCCCTCAGTACTGACCCTGCGACAGTGCAGCACTCCCTCAGTACTGACCCTCCTACAGTGCAGCACTCCCTCAGTACTGACCCTCTGACAGTGCAGCATTCCCTCAGTACTGACCCTGCGACAGTGCAGCACTCCATCAGTACTGACCCTCCGACAGTGCAGCATTCCCTCAGTACTGACCCTCCGACAGTGCAGCACTCCCTCAGTACTGACCCTCCTCCAGTGCAGCACTCCCTCAGTACTGACCCTCTGACAGTGCAGCATTCCCTCAGTACTGACCCTGCGACAGTGCAGCACTCCATCAGTACTGACCCTCCGACAGTGCAGCATTCCCTCAGTACTGACCCTCCGACAGTGCAGCACTCCCTCAGTACTGACCCTCCGACAGTGCAGCATTCCCTCAGTACTGACCCTGCGACAGTGCAGCACTCCCTCAGTACTGACCCTCCGACAGTGCAGCACTCCCTCAGTACTGACCCTCCGACAGTGCAGCATTCCCTCAGTACTGACCCTCCGACAGTGCAGCATTCCCTCAGTACTGACCCTGTGACAGTGCAGCACTCCCTCAGTACTGACCCTCCGACAGTGCAGCAGTCCCTCAGTACTGACCCTCCAACAGTGCAGCACTCCCTCAGGAATGATCCTCCGACAGTGCAGCACTCCCTCAGTACTGACCCTCCGACAGTGCAGCACTCACTCAGTACTGACCCTCTGACAGTGCAGCTCTCACTCAGTACTGACCCTCCGACAGTGCAGCACTCACTCAGTACTGACCCTCCGACAGTGCAGCACTCCCTCAGTACTGACCCTCTGACCGTGCAGCACTCACTCAGTACTGACCCTCTGACAGTGCAGTACTCCCTCAGTACTGACCCTCCGACAGTGCAGCACCCCCTCAGTACTGACCCTCCGACATGGCAGCACCCCCTCAGTACTGACCCTCCGACAGTGCAGCACTCCCTCAGTACTGACCCTCCGACAGTGCAGCACTCCCTCAGTACTGACCCTCCGACAGTACAGCTTCCCCTCAGTACTGACCCTCCGACAGTGCAGCACTCCCTCAGTACTGACCCTGTGACAGTGCAGCACTCCCTCAGTACTGACCCTCCGACAGTGCAGCAGTCCCTCAGTACTGACCCTCCAACAGTGCAGCACTCCCTCAGGAATGATCCTCCGACAGTGCAGCACTCCCTCAGTACTGACCCTCCGACAGTGCAGCACTCACTCAGTACTGACCCTCTGACAGTGCAGCTCTCACTCAGTACTGACCCTCCGACAGTGCAGCACTCACTCAGTACTGACCCTCCGACAGTGCAGCACTCCCTCAGTACTGACCCTCTGACCGTGCAGCACTCACTCAGTACTGACCCTCTGACAGTGCAGTACTCCCTCAGTACTGACCCTCCGACAGTGCAGCACCCCCTCAGTACTGACCCTCCGACATGGCAGCAGTCCCTCAGTACTGACCCTCCGACAGTGCAGCACCCCCTCAGTACTGACCCTCCGACAGTGCAGCACTCCCTCAGTACTGACCCTCCGACAGTGCAGCACTCCCTCAGTACTGACCCTCCGACAGTACAGCATCCCCTCAGTACTGACCCTCCGACAGTGCAGCACTCCCTCAGTACTGACCCTCCGACAGTGCAGCAGTCCCTCAGTACTGGCCCTCCGACACTGCAGCAGTCCTTCAGTACTGACCCTCCGACAGTGCTGCACTCCCTCTGTACTGACCCTCTCACAGTGCAGCACTCACTCAGTACTGACCCTCTGACAGTGCAGCACTCCCTCAGTACTGACCCTCTGACAGTGCAGCACTCACTCAGTACTGACCCTCCGACAGTGCAGCACTCCCTCAGTACTGACCCTCTGACAGTGCAGCACTCACTCAGTACTGACCCTCTGACAGTGCAGCACTCACTCAGTACTGACCCTCTGACCGTGCAGCACTCACTCAGTACTGACCCTCTGACAGTGCAGTACTCCCTCAGTACTGACCCTTCGACAGTGCAGCACCCCCTCAGTACTGACCACCGACAGTGCAGCACCCCCTCAGTACTGACCCTCTGACAGTGCAGCACCCCCTCAGTACTGACCCTCCGACAGTGCAGCACTCCCTCAGTACTGACCCTCCGACAGTGCAGCACTCCCTCCATGCTGACCCTCCGACAGTGCAGCACTCCCTCAGTACTGACCCTCCGACAGTGCAGCACTCCCTCAGTACTGACCCTCCGACAGTGCAGCACTCCCTTAGTGCTGACCCTCCAACAGTGCACCACTCCCTCTGGACTGACCCTCCGACAGTGCAGCACTCCCTCAGTACTGACCCTCCGACTGTGCAGCACTCCCTCAGTACTGACTCTCCGACAGTGCAGCACTCGCTCAGTCCTGACCCTCCGACAGTGCAGTACTCCCTCTGTACTGACCCTCTGAGAGTGCAGCACTCCCTCAGTACTGACCCTCTGACATTGCAACACTCCCTCAGTACTGACCCTCCGACAGTGCAGCACTCACTCAGTACTGACCCTCCGACAGTGCAGCACTCCCTCAGTACTGACCCTCTGACAGTGCGGCACTCCCTCAGTACTGACCCTCTGACAGTGCGGCACTCACTCAGTACTGACCCTCTGACCGTGCAGCACTCACTCAGTACTGACCCTCTGACAGTGCAGTACTCCCTCAGTACTGACCCTTCGACAGTGCAGCACCCCCTCAGTACTGACCACCGACAGTGCAGCACCCCCTCAGTACTGACCCTCTGACAGTGCAGCACCCCCTCAGTACTGACCCTCCGACAGTGCAGCACTCCCTCAGTACTGACCCTCCGACAGTGCAGCACTCCCTCCATGCTGACCCTCCGACAGTGCAGCACTCCCTCAGTACTGACCCTCCGACAGTGCAGCACTCCCTCAGTACTGACCCTCCGACAGTGCAGCACTCCCTCAGTACTGACCCTCCGACAGTGCACCACTCCCTCTGGACTGACCCTCCGACAGTGCAGCACTCCCTCAGTACTGACCCTCCGACAGTGCAGCACTCCCTCAGTACTGACCCTCCGACTGTGCAGCACTCCCTCAGTACTGACTCTCCGACAGTGCAGCACTCGCTCAGTCCTGACCCTCCGACAGTGCAGCACTCTCTCAGTACTGACCCTCTGACAGTGCAGCACTCCCTCAGTACTGACCCTCCGACAGTGCAGCACTCACCAGTGCTGACCCTCTGACAGTGCAGCACTCCCTCAGTACTGACCCTCTGACAGTGCAGTACTCCCTCTGTACTGACCCTCTGAGAGTGCAGCACTCCCTCAGTACTGACCCTCTGACATTGCAACACTCCCTCAGTACTGACCCTCCGACAGTGCAGCACTCACTCAGTACTGACCCTCTGACAGTGCAGCACTCCCTCAGTACTGACCCTCTGACAGTGCGGCACTCCCTCAGTACTGACCCTCTGACAGTGCGGCACTCCCTCAGTACTGACCCTCCGACAGGGCAGCACTCCCTCAGTACTGACCCTCTGACAGTGCAGCACTCCCTCAGTACTGACCCTCCGACAGTGCAGCACTCCCTCTGTACTGTCCCTCCGACAGTGCAGCACTCCCTCAGTACTGACCCTGCGACAGTGCAGCACTCCCTCTGTACTGACCCTCCGACAGTGCAGCACTCCCTCAGTACTGAACCTCCGACAGTGCAGCACTCCCTCAGTACTGACCATCCGACACTGCAGCACTCCCTCAGTACTGACCCTGCGACAGTGCAGCACTCCCTCTGTACTGACCCTCGGACAGTGCAGCACTCCCTCAGTACTGACCCTCCGACAGTGCAGCACTCCCTCAGTACTGACCCTCCGACAGTGCAGCACTCCCTCAGTACTGGCCCTCCGACAGTGCAGCACTCCCTCAGTACTGACCCTGCGACAGTGCAGCACTCCCTCAGTACTGACCCTCCGACAGTGCAGCACTCCCTCAGTACTGACCCTCCGACAGTGCAGCACTCCCTCAGTACTGACCCTGCGACAGTGCAGCACTCCCTCAGTACTGACCCTCCGACAGTGCAGCACTCCCTCAGTACTGACCCTCCGACAGTGCAGCACTCCCTCAGTACTGACCCTTCGACAGTGCAGCACTCACTCAGTACTGACCCTCCGACAGTGCAGCACTCCCTCAGTACTGACCCTCCGACAGTGCAGCACTCCCTCAGTACTGACCCTCCGACAGTGCAGCACTCCCTCCGTACTGACCCTCCGACAGTGCAGCATTCCCTCAGTACTGACCCTCCGACAGTGCAGCACTCCCTCAGTCCTGACCCTCCGACAGTGCAGCACTCCCTCAGTACTGACCCTCTGACAGTGCAGCATTCCCTCAGTACTGACCCACCGACAGTGCAGCACTCCCTCAGTACTGACCCTCCGACAGTGCAGCATTCCCTCAGTACTGACCCTCCGACAGTGCAGCACTCCCTCAGTACAGACCCTCCGACAGTGCAGCACTCCCTCAGTACTGACCCTCCGACAGTGCAGCACTCCCTCAGTACTGACCCTCCGACAGTGCAGCATTCCCTCAGTACTGACCCTCCGACAGTGCAGCTCTCCCTCAGTACTGACCCTCCGACAGTGCAGCATTCCCTCAGTACTGACCCTCCGACAGTGCAGCATTCCCTCAGTACTGACCCTCAGACAGTGCTGCACTCCCTCAGTACTGACCCTCCGACAGTGCAGCATTCCCTCAGTACTGACCCTCCGACAGTGCAGCATTCCCTCAGTACTGACCCTGCGACAGTGCAGCACTCCCTCAGTACTGACCCTCCGACAGTGCAGCATTCCCTCAGTACTGACCCTGCGACAGTGCAGCACTCCCTCAGTACTGACCCTCCGACAGTGCAGCACTCCCTCAGTACTGACCCTCCGACACTGCAGCACTCCCTCAGTACTGACCCTCCGACAGTGCAGCATTCCCTCAGCACTGACCCTCTGACACTGCAGCACTCCCTCATACTGACCCTCCGACAGTGCAGCACTCCCTCATACTGACCCTCCGACAGTGCAGCACTCCCTCAGTACTGACCCTCCGACAGTGCAGCACTCACCAGTGCTGACCCTCTGACAGTGCAGCACTCCCTCAGTACTGACCCTCTGACAGTGCAGTACTCCCTCTGTACTGACCCTCTGAGAGTGCAGCACTCCCTCAGTACTGACCCTCTGACATTGCAACACTCCCTCAGTACTGACCCTCCGACAGTGCAGCACTCACTCAGTACTGACCCTCTGACAGTGCAGCACTCCCTCAGTACTGACCCTCTGACAGTGCGGCACTCCCTCAGTACTGACCCTCTGACAGTGCGGCACTCCCTCAGTACTGACCCTCCGACAGGGCAGCACTCCCTCAGTACTGACCCTCTGACAGTGCAGCACTCCCTCAGTACTGACCCTCCGACAGTGCAGCACTCCCTCTGTACTGTCCCTCCGACAGTGCAGCACTCCCTCAGTACTGACCCTGCGACAGTGCAGCACTCCCTCTGTACTGACCCTCCGACAGTGCAGCACTCCCTCAGTACTGAACCTCCGACAGTGCAGCACTCCCTCAGTACTGACCATCCGACACTGCAGCACTCCCTCAGTACTGACCCTGCGACAGTGCAGCACTCCCTCTGTACTGACCCTCGGACAGTGCAGCACTCCCTCAGTACTGACCCTCCGACAGTGCAGCACTCCCTCAGTACTGACCCTCCGACAGTGCAGCACTCCCTCAGTACTGGCCCTCCGACAGTGCAGCACTCCCTCAGTACTGACCCTGCGACAGTGCAGCACTCCCTCAGTACTGACCCTCCGACAGTGCAGCACTCCCTCAGTACTGACCCTCCGACAGTGCAGCACTCCCTCAGTACTGACCCTGCGACAGTGCAGCACTCCCTCAGTACTGACCCTCCGACAGTGCAGCACTCCCTCAGTACTGACCCTCCGACAGTGCAGCACTCCCTCAGTACTGACCCTTCGACAGTGCAGCACTCACTCAGTACTGACCCTCCGACAGTGCAGCACTCCCTCAGTACTGACCCTCCGACAGTGCAGCACTCCCTCAGTACTGACCCTCCGACAGTGCAGCACTCCCTCCGTACTGACCCTCCGACAGTGCAGCATTCCCTCAGTACTGACCCTCCGACAGTGCAGCACTCCCTCAGTCCTGACCCTCCGACAGTGCAGCACTCCCTCAGTACTGACCCTCTGACAGTGCAGCATTCCCTCAGTACTGACCCACCGACAGTGCAGCACTCCCTCAGTACTGACCCTCCGACAGTGCAGCATTCCCTCAGTACTGACCCTCCGACAGTGCAGCACTCCCTCAGTACAGACCCTCCGACAGTGCAGCACTCCCTCAGTACTGACCCTCCGACAGTGCAGCACTCCCTCAGTACTGACCCTCCGACAGTGCAGCATTCCCTCAGTACTGACCCTCCGACAGTGCAGCTCTCCCTCAGTACTGACCCTCCGACAGTGCAGCATTCCCTCAGTACTGACCCTCCGACAGTGCAGCATTCCCTCAGTACTGACCCTCAGACAGTGCTGCACTCCCTCAGTACTGACCCTCCGACAGTGCAGCATTCCCTCAGTACTGACCCTCCGACAGTGCAGCATTCCCTCAGTACTGACCCTGCGACAGTGCAGCACTCCCTCAGTACTGACCCTCCGACAGTGCAGCATTCCCTCAGTACTGACCCTGCGACAGTGCAGCACTCCCTCAGTACTGACCCTCCGACAGTGCAGCACTCCCTCAGTACTGACCCTCCGACACTGCAGCACTCCCTCAGTACTGACCCTCCGACAGTGCAGCATTCCCTCAGCACTGACCCTCTGACACTGCAGCACTCCCTCATACTGACCCTCCGACAGTGCAGCACTCCCTCAGTACTGACCCTGCGACAGTGCAGCACTCCCTCAGTACTGACCCTCCGACAGTGCAGCACTCCCTCAGTACTGACACTGCCACAGTGCAGTACTCCCTCAGTACTGACCCTCCGACAGTGCAGCATTCCCTCAGTACTGACCCTGCGACAGTGCAGCACTCCCTCAGTACTGACCCTCCTACAGTGCAGCACTCCCTCAGTACTGACCCTCTGACAGTGCAGCATTCCCTCAGTACTGACCCTGCGACAGTGCAGCACTCCATCAGTACTGACCCTCCGACAGTGCAGCATTCCCTCAGTACTGACCCTCCGACAGTGCAGCACTCCCTCAGTACTGACCCTCCTCCAGTGCAGCACTCCCTCAGTACTGACCCTCTGACAGTGCAGCATTCCCTCAGTACTGACCCTGCGACAGTGCAGCACTCCATCAGTACTGACCCTCCGACAGTGCAGCATTCCCTCAGTACTGACCCTCCGACAGTGCAGCACTCCCTCAGTACTGACCCTCCGACAGTGCAGCATTCCCTCAGTACTGACCCTGCGACAGTGCAGCACTCCCTCAGTACTGACCCTCCGACAGTGCAGCACTCCCTCAGTACTGACCCTCCGACAGTGCAGCATTCCCTCAGTACTGACCCTCCGACAGTGCAGCATTCCCTCAGTACTGACCCTGTGACAGTGCAGCACTCCCTCAGTACTGACCCTCCGACAGTGCAGCAGTCCCTCAGTACTGACCCTCCAACAGTGCAGCACTCCCTCAGGAATGATCCTCCGACAGTGCAGCACTCCCTCAGTACTGACCCTCCGACAGTGCAGCACTCACTCAGTACTGACCCTCTGACAGTGCAGCTCTCACTCAGTACTGACCCTCCGACAGTGCAGCACTCACTCAGTACTGACCCTCCGACAGTGCAGCACTCCCTAAGTACTGACCCTCTGACCGTGCAGCACTCACTCAGTACTGACCCTCTGACAGTGCAGTACTCCCTCAGTACTGACCCTCCGACAGTGCAGCACCCCCTCAGTACTGACCCTCCGACATGGCAGCACCCCCTCAGTACTGACCCTCCGACAGTGCAGCACTCCCTCAGTACTGACCCTCCGACAGTGCAGCACTCCCTCAGTACTGACCCTCCGACAGTACAGCATCCCCTCAGTACTGACCCTCCGACAGTGCAGCACTCCCTCAGTACTGACCCTGTGACAGTGCAGCACTCCCTCAGTACTGACCCTCCGACAGTGCAGCAGTCCCTCAGTACTGACCCTCCAACAGTGCAGCATTCCCTCAGTACTGACCCTCCGACAGTGCAGCATTCCCTCAGTACTGACCCTGTGACAGTGCAGCACTCCCTCAGTACTGACCCTCCGACAGTGCAGCAGTCCCTCAGTACTGACCCTCCAACAGTGCAGCACTCCCTCAGGAATGATCCTCCGACAGTGCAGCACTCCCTCAGTACTGACCCTCCGACAGTGCAGCACTCACTCAGTACTGACCCTCTGACAGTGCAGCTCTCACTCAGTACTGACCCTCCGACAGTGCAGCACTCACTCAGTACTGACCCTCCGACAGTGCAGCACTCCCTCAGTACTGACCCTCTGACCGTGCAGCACTCACTCAGTACTGACCCTCTGACAGTGCAGTACTCCCTCAGTACTGACCCTCCGACAGTGCAGCACCCCCTCAGTACTGACCCTCCGACATGCCAGCACCCCCTCAGTACTGACCCTCCGACAGTGCAGCACTCCCTCAGTACTGACCCTCCGACAGTGCAGCACTCCCTCAGTACTGACCCTCCGACAGTACAGCATCCCCTCAGTACTGACCCTCCGACAGTGCAGCACTCCCTCAGTACTGACCCTGTGACAGTGCAGCACTCCCTCAGTACTGACCCTCCGACAGTGCAGCAGTCCCTCAGTACTGACCCTCCGACAGTGCAGCACTCCCTCAGTACTGACCCTCCGACAGTGCAGCACTCACTCAGTACTGACCCTCTGACAGTGCAGCTCTCACTCAGTACTGACCCTCCGACAGTGCAGCACTCACTCAGTACTGACCCTCCGACAGTGCAGCACTCCCTCAGTACTGACCCTCTGACCGTGCAGCACTCACTCAGTACTGACCCTCTGACAGTGCAGTACTCCCTCAGTACTGACCCTCCGACAGTGCAGCACCCCCTCAGTACTGACCCTCCGACATGGCAGCAGTCCCTCAGTACTGACCCTCCGACAGTGCAGCACCCCCTCAGTACTGACCCTCCGACAGTGCAGCACTCCCTCAGTACTGACCCTCCGACAGTGCAGCACTCCCTCAGTACTGACCCTCCGACAGTACAGCATCCCCTCAGTACTGACCCTCCGACAGTGCAGCACTCCCTCAGTACTGACCCTCCGACAGTGCAGCAGTCCCTCAGTACTGGCCCTCCGACACTGCAGCAGTCCTTCAGTACTGACCCTCCGACAGCGCAGCACTCCCTCAGTACTGACCCTCTGACAGTGCTGCACTCCCTCTGTACTGACCCTCTCACAGTGCAGCACTCACTCAGTACTGACCCTCTGACAGTGCAGCACTCCCTCAGTACTGACCCTCTGACAGTGCAGCACTCACTCAGTACTGACCCTCCGACAGTGCAGCACTCCCTCAGTACTGACCCTCTGACAGTGCAGCACTCACTCAGTACTGACCCTCTGACAGTGCAGCACTCACTCAGTACTGACCCTCTGACCGTGCAGCACTCACTCAGTACTGACCCTCTGACAGTGCAGTACTCCCTCAGTACTGACCCTTCGACAGTGCAGCACCCCCTCAGTACTGACCACCGACAGTGCAGCACCCCCTCAGTACTGACCCTCTGACAGTGCAGCACCCCCTCAGTACTGACCCTCCGACAGTGCAGCACTCCCTCAGTACTGACCCTCCGACAGTGCAGCACTCCCTCCATGCTGACCCTCCGACAGTGCAGCACTCCCTCAGTACTGACCCTCCGACAGTGCAGCACTCCCTCAGTACTGACCCTCCGACAGTGCAGCACTCCCTCAGTACTGATCCTCCAACAGTGCACCACTCCCTCTGGACTGACCCTCCGACAGTGCAGCACTCCCTCAGTACTGACCCTCCGACAGTGCAGCACTCCCTCAGTACTGACCCTCCGACTGTGCAGCACTCCCTCAGTACTGACTCTCCGACAGTGCAGCACTCGCTCAGTCCTGACCCTCCGACAGTGCAGTACTCCCTCTGTACTGACCCTCTGAGAGTGCAGCACTCCCTCAGTACTGACCCTCTGACATTGCAACACTCCCTCAGTACTGACCCTCCGACAGTGCAGCACTCACTCAGTACTGACCCTCCGACAGTGCAGCACTCCCTCAGTACTGACCCTCTGACAGTGCGGCACTCCCTCAGTACTGACCCTCTGACAGTGCGGCACTCACTCAGTACTGACCCTCTGACAGTGCAGCACTCACTCAGTACTGTCCCTATGACAGTGCAGTACTCCCTCAGTACTGACCCTCCGACAGTGCAGCACTCACTCATTACTGACCCTCTGACAGTGCAGCACTCACTCAGTACTGAGCCTCTGACAGTGCAGCGCTCCCTCATTACTGACCCTCCGACAGTGCAGCATCCCCTCAGTACTGACCCTCCGACAGTGCAGCACTCCCTCAGTACTGACCCTCCGACAGTGCAGCACTCCCTCAGTACTGGCCCTCCGACACTGCAGCAGTCCTTCAGTACTGACCCTCCGACAGCGCAGCACTCCCTCAGTACTGACCCTCTGACAGTGCAGCACTCCCTCTGTACTGACCCTCTCACAGTGCAGCATTCCCTCAGTACTGACTCTCCGACAGTGCAGCTCTCCCTCAGTACTGACCCTCCGACAGTGCAGCATTCCCTCAGTACTGACCCTCCGACAGTGCAGCATTCCCTCAGTACTGACCCTCAGACAGTGCAGCACTCCCTCAGTACTGACCCTCCGACAGTGCAGCACTCCCTCAGTACTGACCCTCCGACAGTGCAGCATTCCCTCAGTACTGACCCTGCGACAGTGCAGCACTCCCTCAGTACTGACCCTCCGACAGTGCAGCACTCCCTCAGTACTGACCCTCCGACAGTGCAGCATTCCCTCAGTACTGACCCTCCGACAGTGCAGCACTCCCTCAGTACTGACCCTCCGACAGTGCAGCAGTCCCTCAGTACTGGCCCTCCGACACTGCAGCAGTCCTTCAGTACTGACCCTCCGACAGCGCAGCACTCCCTCAGTACTGACCCTCTGACAGTGCAGCACTCCCTCTGTACTGACCCTCTCACAGTGCAGCACTCACTCAGTACTGACCCTCCGACAGTGCAGCCCTCCCTCAGTACTGACCCTCTGACAGTGCAGCACTCACTCAGTACTGACCCTCTGACAGTGCAGCACTCCCTCAGTACTGACCCTCTGACAGTGCAGCACTCACTCAGTACTGACCCTCTGACAGTGCAGCACTCACTCAGTACTGACCCTCTGACCGTGCAGCACTCACTCAGTACTGACCCTCTGACAGTGCAGTACTCCCTCAGTACTGACCCTTCGACAGTGCAGCACCCCCTCAGTACTGACCACCGACAGTGCAGCACCCCCTCAGTACTGACCCTCTGACAGTGCAGCACCCCCTCAGTACTGACCCTCCGACAGTGCAGCACTCCCTCCATGCTGACCCTCCGACAGTGCAGCACTCCCTCAGTACTGACCCTCCGACAGTGCAGCACTCCCTCAGTACTGACCCTCCGACAGTGCAGCACTCCCTCAGTACTGACCCTCCGACAGTGCACCACTCCCTCTGGACTGACCCTCCGACAGTGCAGCACTCCCTCAGTACTGACCCTCCGACAGTGCAGCACTCCCTCAGTACTGACCCTCCGACTGTGCAGCACTCCCTCAGTACTGACTCTCCGACAGTGCAGCACTCGCTCAGTCCTGACCCTCCGACAGTGCAGTACTCCCTCTGTACTGACCCTCTGAGAGTGCAGCACTCCCTCAGTTCTGACCATCTGACATTGCAACACTCCCTCAGTACTGACCCTCCGACAGTGCAGCACTCACTCAGTACTGACCCTCCGACAGTGCAGCACTCACTCAGTACTGACCCTCTGACAGTGCAGCACTCCCTCAGTACTGACCCTCTGACAGTGCGGCACTCCCTCAGTACTGACCCTCTGACAGTGCGGCACTCACTCAGTACTGACCCTCTGACAGTGCAGCACTCACTCAGTACTGTCCCTATGACAGTGCAGTACTCCCTCAGTACTGACCCTCCGACAGTGCAGCACTCACTCAGTACTGACCCTCTGACAGTGCAGCACTCACTCAGTACTGAGCCTCTGACAGTGCAGCGCTCCCTCAGTACTGACCCTCCGACAGTGCAGCATCCCCTCAGTACTGACCCTCCGACAGTGCAGCACTCCCTCAGTACTGACCCTCCGACAGTGCAGCACTCCCTCAGTACTGGCCCTCCGACACTGCAGCAGTCCTTCAGTACTGACCCTCCGACAGCGCAGCACTCCCTCAGTACTGACCCTCTGACAGTGCTGCACTCCCTCTGTACTGACCCTCTCACAGTGCAGCACTCCCTCAGTACTGACCCTCTGACAGTGCAGCACTCACTCAGTACTGACCCTCTGACAGTGCAGCACTCACTCAGTACTGACCCTCTGACCGTGCAGCACTCACTCAGTACTGAACCTCTGACAGTGCAGTACTCCCTCAGTACTGACCCTTCGACAGTGCAGCACCCCCTCAGTACTGACCACCGACCGTGCAGCACCCCCTCAGTACTGACCCTCCGACAGTGCAGCACTCCCTCCATACTGACCCTCCGACAGTGCAGCACTCCCTCAGTACTGACCCTCCGACAGTGCAGCACCCCCTCAGTACTGAACCTCCGACAGTGCAGCACTCCCTCAGCACTGACCCTCCGACAGTGCAGCACTCCCTCAGTACTGACCCTCCGACAGTGCAGCACTCCCTCAGTACTGACCCTCCGACAGTGCAGCACTCCCTCAGTACTGACCCTCCGACAGTGCAGCACTCCCTCTGTGCTGACCCTCCGACAGTGCAGCACTCCCTCAGTCCTTACCCTCCGACAGTGCAGCACTCCCTCAGTACTGACCCTCCGACTGTGCAGCACTCCTTCAGTACTGACTCTCCGACAGTGCAGCACTCGCTCAGTACTGACCCTCCGACAGTGCAGCACTCTCTCAGTACTGACTCTCTGACAGTGCAGCACTCCCTCAGTACTGACCCTCCGACAGTGCAGCACTCACTCAGTACTGACCCTCTGACAGTGCAGCACTCCCTCAGTACTGACCCTCTGACAGTGCAGTACTCCCTCTGTACTGACCCTCTGAGAGTGCAGCACTCCCTCAGTACTGACCCTCTGACATTGCAACACTCCCTCAGTACTGACCCTCCGACAGTGCAGCACTCCCTCAGTACTGACCCTCCGACAGTGCAGTACTTCCTCCATACTGACCCTCCGACAGTGCAGCACTCCCTCAGTACTGACCCTCCGACAGTGCAGCACCCCCTCAGTACTGAACCTCCGACAGTGCAGCACTCCCTCAGTACTGACCCTCCGACAGTGCAGCACTCCCTCAGTACTGACCCTCCGACAGTGCAGCACTCCCTCAGTACTGACCCTCCGACAGTGCAGCACCCCCTCAGTACTGAACCTCCGACAGTGCAGCACTCCCTCAGTACTGACCCTCCGACAGTGCAGCACTCCCTCAGTACTGACCCTCCGACAGTGCAGCACTCCCTCAGTACTGACCCTCCGACAGTGCAGCACTCCCTCAGTACTGACCCTCCGACAGTGCAGCACTCCCTCTGTGCTGACCCTCCGACAGTGCAGCACTCCCTCAGTCCTGACCCTCCGACAGTGCAGCACTCCCTCAGTACTGATCCTCCGACTGTGCAGCACTCCCTCAGTACTGACTCTCCGACAGTGCAGCACTCGCTCAGTACTGACCCTCCGACAGTGCAGCACTCTCTCAGTACTGACTCTCTGACAGTGCAGCACTCCCTCAGTACTGACCCTCCGACAGTGCAGCACTCACTCAGTACTGACCCTCTGACAGTGCAGCACTCCCTCAGTACTGACCCTCTGACAGTGCAGTACTCCCTCTGTACTGACCCTCTGAGAGTGCAGCACTCCCTCAGTACTGACCCTCTGACATTGCAACACTCCCTCAGTACTGACCCTCCGACAGTGCAGCACTCCCTCAGTACTGAGTCTCTGACAGTGCAGTACTTCCTCAGTACTGACCCTCCGACAGTGCAGCACTCACTCAGTACTGACCCTCTGACAGTGCAGCACTCCCTCAGTCCTGACCCTCTGACAGTGCGGCACTCCCTCAGTACTGACCCTCTGACAGTGCAGCACTCACTCAGTACTGATCCTCTGACAGTGCAGTACTACCTCAGTACTGACCCTCCGACAGTGCGGCACTCACTCAGTACTGACCCTCTGACAGTGCAGCACTCACTCAGTACTGAGCCTCTGACAGTGCAGCACTCACTCAGTACTGACCCTCTGACAGTGCAGCACTCCCTCAGTACTGACCCTCTGACAGTGCGGCACTCCCTCAGTACTGACCCTCTGACAGTGCAGCACTCACTCAGTACTGATCCTCTGACAGTGCAGTACTACCTCAGTACTGACCCTCCGACAGTGCAGCACTCACTCAGTACTGACCCTCTGACAGTGCAGCACTCACTCAGTACTGACCCTATGACAGTGCAGCACTCACTCAGTACTGAGCCTCTGACAGTGCAGCACCCCCTCAGTACTGACCCTCCGACAGTGCAGCACTCCCTCAGTACTGCATGAAGTGTGTGCCTTGATTTTCTCCAATCAAGTCTTGTAAGTGGGACATGCAGCCACAACCTTCAGAAGCAGAAGCAGGTGGGCTGCTCACTGAGCCCCAGCTGGCACACAGGTGCTGACTCTCCCTCAGGGAGTGCTGCACGGTCAGAGGGTCAGTACTGAGGGAGTGCTGCACTCTCGGAGGGTCGGTACTGAGGGAGTGCTGCACTGTCAGAGGGTCGGTACTGAGGGAATGCTGCACTGTCAGAGGGTCAGTACAGAGGGAGTGCTGCACTGTTGGAGGGTCAGTACTGAAGGATTGCTGAACTGTTGAAGAGTCAGTACTGAGGGAGTGCTGCACCATCGGAGGGTCAGTACTGAGGGAGTGCTGCACTGTCCGAGTGTGAGTACTGAGGGAGTACTGCACTGTCGGAGGGTCAGTACTGAGGGAGTTCTGCGCTGTCGGAGGGTCAGTACTGAGGGAGTGCTGCACTGTCAGAGGGTCAGTACTGAGGGAGTGCTGCACTGTCAGAGGGTCAGTACTGAAGGATTGCTGAACTGTTGAAGAGTCAGTACTGAGGGAGTGCTGCACCATCGGAGGGTCAGTGCTGAGGGAGTGCTGCAATGTCGGAGGGTCAGTACTGAGGGAGTGCTGCACTGTCAGAGGGTCAGTACTGAGGGAGTGCTGCAATGTCGGAGGGTCAGTACTGAGGGAGTGCTGCACTGTCAGAGGGTCAGTACTGAGGGAGTGCTGCACTGTCGGAGGGTCAGTACTGAGGGAGTGCCGCAATGTCGGAGGGTCAGTACTGAGGGAGTGCTGCACTGTCAGAGGGTCAGTACCGAGGGAGTGCTGCACTGTCAGAGGGTCAGTACTGAAGGATTGCCGAACTGTTGAAGAGTCAGTACTGAGGGAGTGCTGCACCATCGGAGGGCCAGTACTGAGGGAGTTCTGCACTGTCGGAGGGTCAGTACTGAGGGAGTGCTGCACTGTCGGAAGGTGAGTACTGAGGGAGTGCTGCGCTGTCGGAGGGTGAGTACTGAGGGATTGCTGCACTGTCGGAGGGTCTGTACTCAGGGAGTGCTGTAGTCGGAGGGTCAGTACTGAGGGATTGCTGCACTGTTGGAGGGTCTGTACTGAGGGATTGTTGTACTGTCAGAGGGTTTGTACTGAGGGAGTAAAAACAAGAAATGCTGGAACATCTCAGCAGGTCTGGCAGCATCTGTGGAAAGAGAAGCAGAGTTAACGTTTCGGCTCAGTGACCCTTCTTCGGAAGTAGCAAATATTAGAAATGTCAAAGGTTATAAGCAAGTGAGGCGGGGTGGGGCAAGAGATAACAAAGGAGAAGGTGTAGATTGGACAAGGCCACATATCTGACCAATAGGTCATGCAGCAAAGGCAAACAATATGTTAATGAGTCAGTAGTGAGGGAGTGCTGCACAGTCCTTGTGGAGACAAAGTCCAGTCTTCACATTGAGAATGCCCTCCATCGTGTTGTGTCACAGCAGTGTGTACCATCTACAAGATGCACTGCAGCAACTCACCAAGTCTCCTTCGACAGCATCTTTGAAACCCACGACCTCTACCAACTAGAAGGACAAGGGCAGCAGATGCATGGGAACATCACCACCTGCAAGTTCCCCTCCAAGCTAAACACCATCCTGACTTGGAACTATATCGCCGTTCCTTCACTGTCGCTGGGTCAAAATCCTGGAACTCCCTTCCTAACAGCACTGTGGGTGTAACTACCCCACATGGACTGCAGCGGTTCAAAAAGGCAGCTCACCACCACCTTCTCAAGGGCAATTAGGGATGGGCAACAAATACTGGTCTGGCCAGTGACACCCACATCCTATGAATGAATAAAATGAAGTGTAGCACTTCCTCAGTGCTGGCAGTGCATCATTCCCTCTTCCACAGTCCAGCTGTCCTCAGTCATGTACTGGAGTATAAGCCGAGACTTCATTTCCTCAAGTCTCTTGAGTGGGACTTGAACCCATGACTTTCATCCTCATAGGGAGATTGCTAACCACTGAGCCATGGCTTTGTGACACAGCACACCTATAGGGAAAGTGCTGGGGTGTAATTGGGTAGCTCTTTCAAAGGGCTGGATGGACCTCCTTGTGCTGTAAGCCTGTGTGAAGGACTCATGGTTGACAATGTAAAGAGTCCTGTTTTAACTCTGGATCACTTGTTGGCACTACAGGTTTAACTCTCTGGAGATTAGGCTGGAAAGACGAGCCGCTGATTTGAAGAACTCCTTGGCAATCGCGGAACTCCTTCAGGATATGCAGCAGGAGGTAAGGCCGGTCAGGGAGGACTGAGCGAGAAATCACGCAGAGGTGGAAGAGGTGGAGGTATGACATCAAGTTACATAAAAGTACATAGAATGTACAACATAGAAACAGGCCATTCAGCCCACCAGGTACATTCCACCCGAGTCTCTTCATCTGTAACCCTATCAACATATCCTTCTGTTTCTTTCTCCTCCATGTGCACATCCAACTTCAACAAGCTTCCCCTCAGATGCCTCTATGCTATTCTCCTCAACCACTCGCTGTGGTAGTGAGTTCCAAATTCTCACCACTCTCTGGCTAAAGAAGTTTCTCCTGAATTCCCAATTAGATTTATTAGTGAATATCTTATATTTATTAACCCTTACTCCTGGTCTCGCCTGCAAGTAGAAACGTCTTCTCTACGTCTCACTTATCAAATGGAACCATAAGATTTCCATCAAGTCACCGCCTCTGTCTTCTGTTTTCTGGAGAAAAGACCCCCAGCCCGTTCAATCATTCTTGAGAAGTATAGCCTTTCAGTTCTGGCATTGATCTAGTCAGTCTGTTTCAAATGTTCTCCAGTTCTTTTATATCCTTTTTATGATAAGGAGACTAGAACTGTGCACAGTTCTCCAAGTGTAGTCTGACCAAGGTTCAGTACAAGTTTCATGTAACTTCTCTGCTCTATCCCCGTAGGAATGAGCTCCAGTGTTTTGTTCACTTTTTTATGACTGTATTGATCTGTGTTGTGCTACTATTAGTGACTATGTATCTGTACCCTCAGATCCCTTTTGTTTCTATCTGTCATTCAGATTCTTATTTTCCAAGCAGGGGGGGCCTCTTTATTCTTTCGACTAAAATACACCACCTCACACTTATTAAAATTCCTTTGCCATTTGCATGCCTATTCTGAAAGTTTATTAATGTCCTCTTGTATTTTGTCATATCCTTCCCTTGTATTACCTACACCCAAATTAATGTTGTTCTCAAATTTTGAAGTTGTTCTTGCAATTCCTGAGTCTAAATCGTTGTTGTAAATGTTGAACAACAGTGGTCCCAGCACCGATCCTAGTGGAAGACCACTTCCCACCTTCTGCCAATCTGAGTAAATATTGTTAAGCTCTACTCTTGGTTTGTAGCCAGTGTGCTATCCTTTCTGCAACTTGCCCCCGACATATTCTGACATTAGCTATGTGGTACCATCGGAACAAGAGGAGGCCATTCAGCCCCTCGTGCCTGTTCTGCCATTCAATGAGATCATGGCTGATCTGCAGCCTAACTGCACATCCCTTAATACCTTTGGATAAAAAAATCTATCGATCTCAAATTTAAAATTAACAATTGATCCAGCATCAATTGCCGTTTGTGAAAGAGAGTTCCAAACTTCTACCTTTGTGTGCAGAAGTGTTTCCTCATTTCACTCCTGAAAGGTCTGGCTCTAGTATTTAGACTCTGCCTCCCAGTCATAGGAACGCAAGAACATAGGAGCAGGATTAGGCCATTCAACCCATCGAGCCTGCTCTGCCATTCAGTTAGATCATGGCATCTAACTCAGCACCATTTTCCCGCGCTATCCCCATATCCTTTGATGTCGTTAGTATTCTAGACTCCCCAATCATCAGAAATAGTTTCTCTCTATCTATCCTATCAGTTCCCCTTAATATCTTGAAAACTTCTATCATATCATGCCTTAAATTTCTAAATTCCAGGGAATACAACCCTAGTTTGTTTAATCTTTCTTTGGATTTTAGCCTGGGCATCATTCTGGTAAATCTACACTGCACTCCCTCCGAGCCCAATATATCACTGATAAGGTGTGGTTTCCAGAACTATTCACATTACTCCAGGTGTAGTCTAATCAGGGCTTTGTATAACTGAAGCATGACTTCTACCCGGTTGTGTTGTATTCCTATAGATATAAAGGCCAGCATTCCAGTATCCTAGGCCTAACCATCTTCAGTTACTTCATCAATGACCTTCCCTCCGTCATAAAGTCAGAAGTGGGGATGTTCGCTGATGATTGCATAGTGTTCAGTTCCATTCTCAGATACTAAAGCAGTCCAGTTCCATATGCAGCAAGACCTGGACAACATCCAGGCTTGGACTGATAAGTGGCAAGTAACATTCGCACCACACAAGTGCCAGGCAATGACCATCTCCAACAAGAGAGAATCTAACCATCTCCACATTACATTCAACAGCATTACCGTCACTGAATCCTCCACTGTCAACATTCTGGGGGTTACCATTGACCAGAAACTTAACTGAAGCAGCCATATAAATACCGTGGCTACAAGAGTAGGTCAGATGCTGGGAATCCTGCGGCGAGTAACTCACCTCCTGACTCTCCAAAGTGAACCTTTCCACTATCTTCAAACCACAAATCAGGAGTGTGATGGAATACTGTCCACTTGCCTGGATGAATGCAGCTCCAAAAACACTCTTAACACCATCAAGGACAAAGCAGCCCCCTTAATCAGCACCCCATCCACAAACACTCACTCCCTCCACCACCGACGCACAGTGGCAGCAGTGTGTACCATCTACAAGATGCACTGCAGCAACGCACCAAGGCTCTTTCGACAAGGCACTTTCCAAACCCGTGACCTCTACCAACTAGAAGGACAAGGGCAGCAGATGCATGGGAACACCACCACCTGCAAGTTCCCCTCCAAGTTCACACACCATCCTGACTTGGAACTAGATCACCGTTCCTTCACTGTCACTGGGTCAAAATCCTGGAACTCCCTTCCGAACAGCACTGTGGTGTATCTACCCCACATGGACTGCAGCGATTCAAGAAGGCAGTTCACCACCACCTTCTTAAGGGCAATTAGCCATTGGCCTTGCCAGCGCGGCCCACATCCCATGAATGAATACAAAAATCAGCCTTTTTGATTATTTTCTATACCAGTTCATGATATTTTAATGATCTGTGAACCTGGACCTCCAAGTCTCTTTGGACCTCCAGTGTTTCTAACCTTTCACCATTTAGATCGTATTCTGTTCTATTCCTTTTTAGGTCCAAAGTGGATGACCTCACGTTTGTCTACATTGAAATTAATTTGCTACAGTTTTGCCCATTCACTTAATCTACCAATATCTCTGCGATTTTATTCTTCAGTCTACACTGTTTACAATGCTGCCTATCGTTATGTCGTCAGTAAACTCGGATATGTGGCTTTCTATTCCAACATCTAAATCATTAATGAATACAGTGAGTAGTTGAGGCCCAAGGTGAATCTTTGTGGCACACCACTAGTCATATTCTGACAATTAGAGTACCTCCCCTACTCTCTGTCTCCAGTCATTCAGCCAATTTCCTACCCAGATCAATAATTTTCCTGAAATTCCGTGAGCTTCAACTTTACTAAGAATTTCTTCTGATGGACTTAATCAAATACCTTCTGGAAATCTGTATAAATAACATCCTTAGACATTCCCCTGTTCACTACTCTAGTCAAAAGATTCAATCAGGTTCATTGGGCCTGTACCCTTTACAAATCCATGCTGGCTCTCTCTGAACAGCTGAAAATTTTCAAGGTGTTCAGTCACCCTATCTTTAGTTATAGGGCCTGATTTTAACTCACTCAAAACCCATTCACTTTCACAGAGTTAAAATTGGGACTCTAGCAATTTCCCAACAACAGATGTTAGAGTTCAATAAGTTGGTCAGGCATGACCTCTTTTGAAATCTGTGCTATCTGTTATATTTTTGGATTCTAGATGTTATTCTATTATACTTTTGAATGAAGATTCCAATATCTTATCTCCTGTTAAGTTAACTGGACTATAGTTTCCGGGACTTGTTCTGTCTCCACTTCTGTCTTAAAAGAAATGGCTATTAAGATAGTGAATGTGTTGGTTTTGATTTTCCAAAATTCCCTAGATTCGGGGAAGGTTTCATTAAAGAACAAAGAACAAAGATAATTACAGCACAGGAACAGGCCCTTCGGCCCTCCAAGCCTGCGCCGATCCAGATCCTCTCTCTAAACATGTCGCCTATTTTCTAAGGTTCTGTATCTCTTTTCTTCCTGCCCATTCATGTATCTGTCTAGATACATCTTAAAAGACTCCATCGTGCCCGCATCTACCACCTCCGCTGGCAATGCGTTCCAGGTGCCCACCACCCTCTGCGTAAAGAACTTTCCACGCATATCCCCCCTAAACTTTTCCCCTTTCACTTTGAACTCGTGTCCTCTAGTAATTGAAACCCCCACTCTGGGAAAAAGCCTCTTGCTATCCACCCTGTCTAAACCTCTCATGATTTTGTACACCTCAATCAGGTCCCCCCTCAACCTCCGTCTTTCTAATGAAAATAATCCTAATCTACTCAACCTCTCTTCATAGCTAGCACCCTCCATACAAGGCAACATCCTGGTGAACCTCCTCTGCACCCTCTCCAAAGCATCCACATCCTTTTGATAATGTGGCGACCAGAACTGTACGCAGTATTCCAAATGTGGCCGAACCAAAGTCCTATACAACTGTAACATGACCTGCCAACTCTTGTACTCAATGCCCCGTCCGATGAAGGAAAGCATGCCGTATGCCTTCTTGACCACTCTATTGACCTGCGTTGCCACCTTCAGGGAACAGTGGACCTGAACACCCAAATCTCTCTGGACATCACTTTTCCCCAGGACTTTTCCATTAGATTGGAAAAATAGTGAATGTAACTCCTTTATTCAAAAAAGGGAGGGAGACAGAAAGCAGGAAACTACAGGCCAATTAGCTTAACATGTCGTAGGGAAAATGGTAGAAAGTATTATTAAAGACATTACAGCAGGGTGCTTAGAAAAATTCAAGGTAATCAGGCAGAGTCAACATGGTTTTGTGAAAGGGAAATCATGTCTAACCAATTTATTGGAGTTCTTTGAGGGAGTTACATGTGCTGTGGATAAAGGGGAACTGTACTTAGATTTCCAGGGGGCATTTGATCAGGTGCCACATCAAACATTGTTGCGGAAAATAAAAGCTCATGGTGTAGGGGGGTAACATTTTGGCATGCATAGAAGATTGGCTAGCTAACAGGATACAGAGAGTAGAAACATAGAAAATAGGAGCAGGAGTAGGCCATTTGGCCTTCGAGCCTGCTCCGCCATTCATTATGATCATGGCTGATCATCCAACTCAGTAACCTGTTCCCGCTTTCCCCCCATACCCTTTGATCCCTTTAGACCCAAGAGCTATATCTAACTCCTTCTTGAAAACATACAATGTTTTGGCCTCAACTGCTTTCTGTGGTAGCAAATTCCACAGGCTCACCACTCTCTGGGTGAAGAAATTTCTCCTCATCTCAGTCCTGAAAGGTTTACCCCGTATCCTTAGACTATGACCCCTGGTTCTAGACTCCCCCACCATCGGAAACATCCTTCCTGCACCTACCCTGTCAAGTCCTGTTAGAATTTTATAGGTTTCTATGAGATCCCCCCTCACTCTTCTGAACCCCAGCGAATATAATCCGAACCGACTCAATCTCTCCTCATACATCAGTCCTGCCATCCCAGGAATCAGTCTGGTAAACCTTTGCTGCACTCCCTCTATAGCAAGAACATCCTTCCTCAGATAAGGAGACCAAAACTGCACACAATATTCCAGGTGTGGCTTCACCAAGGCCCTGTATAATTGCAGCAAGATATCCCTGCTCCTGTACTCGAATCCTCTCGCTATGAAGGCCAACATACCATTTGCCTTTTTTACCGCCTGTTGCACCTGCATGCTTACCTTCAGCAACTGGTGTATGAGAACACCCAGGTCTTGCTGCATATTTCCCTTTCTCAGTTTATAGCTGTTCAGATAATAATCTGCCTTCCTGTTTTTGCTACCAAAGTGGATAACCTCACATTTATCCACATTATATTGCATCTGCCATGCATTTGCCCACTCACTGCCTGCCATTCGGAAAAAGACCCATTTATCCCTACTCTTTGTTTCCTGTCTGCCAACCAATTTTCTATCCATCGCCATAAACTACCCCCAATCCTATGCGCTTTAATTTTACACACTAATCTCTTATGTGGGACTTTGTCGAAAGTCTTCTGAAAGATCAAATAAACCACATCCACTGGCTCCACCTCATCAACTCTACTAGTTACATCCTCGAAGAATTCTAGTAGATTTGTCAAGCATGATTTCCCTTTCGTAAATCCATGCCGACTCTGTCCGATTCTACCACTGTTCTCTAAGTGCTCTGCTTTATAATCTTTGATAATGGACTCTAGAATTTTCTCCACTACCGATGTCAGGCTGACTGGTCTATAATTCCCTGTTACCTCTCTACCTCCCTTTTTAAATAGTGGGGTTACATTTGCTACCCTCCAATCTGTAGGAACTGTTCCAGAGTCTATAGAATCTTGGAAGATGACTACCAATGCATTTCTAGGGCCACTTCCTTAAGTGCTCTGGGATGCATACCATCAGGCCCTGGGGATTTATTGGCCTTCAATCCCAACACTATTTCTCTACTAATACTGATTTCCTTCAGTTCCTCCCTCTCACTAAACCCTGTGTTCCCCAACATTTCTGGGATGATATTTATGTCCTGCTTTGTGAAGACAGAACCAAAGTATGCATTTAGTTGGTCAGCCATTTCTTTGTTCCCCATAATAAATTCCCCTGTTTCTGACTGTAAGGGACCTACATTTGTCTTCACCAATCTTTTTCTCTTCACATACCTATAGAAACTTTTACAGTCAGTGTTTATTTTCCTTGCAAGCTCTCTCTCGTACTCTAATTTCCCCTTCTTAATCAATCCCTTGGTTCTCCTTTGCTGAATTCTAAACTGCTCCCAATCCTCAGGTCTGTAGTTTCTTCTAGCAAATTTATATGCCTCTTCCTTGGATCTAATGCTATCTCTAGTTTCCCTTGTAAGCCATGGTTTGGCTACCTTTCCTGTTTTACTTTTGCGCCAGACAGGAATAAACAATTGTTGCTGTTCATCCATGTGCTCTTTGAATGTTTGCCATTGCCTATTGCCCCAGCGAGTTAACATCCGTAGCACTTAAAACAGCCAGAAGCGCTGCACAAAGAACAGTCAGGCGCTGCACAAACGACTACTGGCAACACCTATGCAGTCATATTCAGCTGGCCTCAGACACCGGAAACATCAGAGGAATGTATGATGGCATGAAGAGAGCTTTTGGGCCAACCATCAAAAAGATCGCCCCCCTCAAATCTAAATCAGGGGACACAATCACTGACCAACGCAAGCAAATGGACTGCTGGGTTGAGCACTACCTAGAACTGTACTCCAGGGAGAACGTTGTCACTGAGACCGCACTCAATGCAGCCCAGTCTCTGCCAGTCATGGATGAGCTGGACGTACAGCCAACAAAATCGGAACTCAGTGATGCCATTGATTCTCTATCCATCGGAAAAGCCCCTGGGAAGGACGGCATTACCCCTGAAATAATTAAGAGTTCTAAGCCTGCCATACTCTCAGCACTCTACGAACTAAGAAACCGATGATTCTTCGGGACAGGATTTACTCCCATTTGGAAACAAACAAACTTATTAGCGAGAGGCAACATGGTTTTGTGAAGGGGAGGTCGTGTCTCACTAATTTGATTGAGTTTTTTGAGGAAGTGACAAAGATGATTGATGAAGGAAGGGCAGTGGATGTTATCTATATGGACTTCAGTAAAGCCTTTGACAAGGTCCCTCATGGCAGACTGATATAAAAGGTGAAGTCACACGAGATCAGAGGGGAGCAGGCAAGATGGATACAGAACTGGCTCGGTCACAGAAGACAGAGGGCATCAGTGAATGGGTGTTTTTCTGAATGGAGAGATGTGACTAGTGGTGTTCCGCAGGGATCAGTGCTGGGACCTTTGCTGTTTGTAGTATATATAAATGATTTGGAGGAAAATGTAGCTGGTCTGATTAGTAAGTTTGCGGACGACACAAAGGTTGGTGGAGTTGCGGATAATGATGAGGATTGTCAGAGGATACAACAGGATATAGATCGGTTGGAGACTTGGGCGGAGAAATGGCAGATGGAGTTTATTTTTATTTTTTTTATTTTTTATTTAGAGATACAGCACTGAAACAGGCCCTTCGGCCCACCGAGTCTGTGCCGACCAACAACCACCCATTTATACTAACCCTACAGTAATCCCATATTCCCTATCACCTCCCTACACTAGGGACAATTTACAATGGCCAATTTACCTATCAACCTGCAAGTCTTTGACTGTGGGAGGAAACCGGCGAAAACCCACGCAGTCACAGGGAGAACTTGCAAACTCCGCACAGGCAGTACCCAGAATCGAACCCGGGTCCCTGGAGCTGTGAGGCTGCGGTGCTAACCACTGCGCCACTGTGCCGCCCAAAGCAGTGGTCCTACCATCCTCCAGTCTGAAAAACAACCATTCGGACAAATGTGATGTAATGCATTTTGGAAGGTCTAATGCAGGTGGGAAGTAGACAGTAAATGACAGATCCCCTGAGGAGTATTGACAGGCAGAGAGATCTGGGCGTACTGGTCCACAGGTCACTGAAAGTGGCAACGCAGGTGGATAAGGTAGTCAAGAAGGCATACGGCATGCTTGCCTTCATCGGTCGGGGCATAGAGTATAAGAATTGGCAAGCCATGCTGCAGCTGTACAGAACTTTAGTTAGGCCACACTTAGAATATTGCATGCAATTCTGGTCGCCACACTACCAGAAGGATGTGGAAGCTTTGGAGAGGGTACAGAAGAGGTTTACCAGGATGTTGCCTGGTCTGGAAGGCATTAGCTATGAGGAGAGGTTGGATAAACTCGGATTGTTTTCACTGGAACGACGGAGGTGGAGGGGCGACATGATAGAGGTTTACAAAGTTATAAGCGGCACGGACAGAGTGGATAGTCAGAAGCTTTTTCCCAGGGTGGAAGAGTCAGTTACCAGGGGACATAGGTTTAAGGTGAGAGGGGCAAAGATTAGAGGGGATGTGTGAGGCAAGTTCTTTACACAGAGGGTGGTGAGTGCCTGGAACTTGTTGCCGGGGGAGGTGGTGGAACCAGGTACCATAGAGACGTTTAAGAGGCATCTTGACAAATACATGAATAGGATGGGAATAGAGGGATACGGTCCCCGGAAGTGCAGAAGGTTTTAGCTTAGGCAGGCATCAAGATCGGCGCAGGCTTGGAGGGCCGAATGGCCTGTTCCTGTGCTGTACTGTTCTTTGTTCTTTGTTTGCTATGCCTGTGCTGGGACGAGGGAGCAGGACCACAGGACCTGCGCGATGCCAATATCATCACCCTCTATAAAGACAAAGGTGACCGCGGTGACTGCAACAACTACTGTGGAATCTCCCTGCTCAGCATAGTGGGGAAAGTCTTTGCTCGAGTCGCTTTAAACAGGCTCCAGAAGCTGGCTGAGCGTGTCTACCCTGAGGCATAGTGTGGCTTTCGAGCAGAGAGATCGACCGTTGACATGCTGTTCTCCCTTCGTCAGATACAGGAGAAATGCCGTGAACAACAGATGCCCCTCTACATTGCTTTCATTGATCTCACCAAAGCCTTTGACCTTGTCAGCAGACGTGGTCTCTTCAGACTACTAGAAAAGATCGGATGTCCACCAAAGCTGCTAAGTATCATCACCTCATTCCATGACAATATGAAAGGCACAATTCAGCATTGCGGCGCCTCATCAGACCCCTTTCCTATCCTGAGTGGTGTGAAACAGGGCTGTGTTTATCGCACCTACACTGTTTGGGATTTTCTTCTCCCTGCTGCTCTCACACGTGTTCAAGTCGTCAGAAGAAGGAATTTTCCTCCACACAAGATCAGGTGGCAGGTTGTTCAACCTTTCCCGTCTAAGAGCGAAGACCAAAGTACGGAAAATCCTCATCAGGGAACTCCTCTTTGCTGACGATGCTGCTTTAACATCTCACACTGAAGAGTGTCTGCGGAATCTCATCGACAGGATTGAGGCTGCCTGCAACGAATTTGGCCTAACCATCAGCCTGAAGAAAACGAACATCATGGGACAGGACGTCAGAAATGCTCCATCCATCAATATCGGCGACCACACTCTGGAAGTGGTTCAAGAGTTCAACTCCACATTCCTGCCTACCCCCAATAACCTTTCACCCCTTGCTTATCAAGAATCTATCTACCTCTGCCTTAAAAATATTCAGAGACTCTGCTTCCACTGCCTTTTGAGGAAGAGAATTCCAAAGACTCACGACCCTCTGAGAGAAAAAGTTTCTCCTCATCTCTGTCTTAAATGGGCGACTCCTTATTTTTAAACAGTGACTGTAGTTCTCAATTCTCCCACAAGAGGAAACATCCTTTCCACATCCACCCTGTCTCTTCTAAATTCCAGCAGATACAAGCCTACCCAGTCCAATCTTTCCTCGTAAGATAGCCCACCCATTCCAGGTATTGGTCTAGTAAACCTTCTCTGAACTGCCTCCAATACATTTACATCCTTCCTTAAATAAGGAGACCAGTACTGCACACAGTACTCTAGATGTGGTCTCACCAATGCCCTGTATAAATGAAGCCTAACCTCCCTACTTTTGTATTCAATTCCTCTCACAATAAATGATAACATTTTATTAACTTTCCTAATTACTTTCTGTACCTGCATACTAACCTTTTGCGATTCATGCATGAGGACACCCAGATCCCTCTGCATCTCAGAGCTCTGCAATCTCTCACCATTTGGATAATATGCTTCTTTTTTATTCTTCCTGCTAAAATGGACAATTTCACATTTTCCCACATTATAGTCCATTTGCCAGATCTTTGCCCATTCACTTAACCTATCTATATCCCTTTGTAGTCTCCTTATGTCCTCTTCACAACTTACTTTCCTACCTATCTTTATGTCATCAGCAAATTTAGCAACCATACCTTCGGTCCCTTCATCTAAGTCATTTATATAAATTGTAAAAGGTTGAGGCCCCAGCACAATCCTTGTGGCACACCACTCATTACATCTTGCCAACCAGAAAATGACCCATTTATGTCTACTTATGACCACTGCTGTTAGGGAATAGCTCTAAATAGCTGGGTAAGTATCTAAGGTAAGACAGGTTTACAGTTTATTTCATAAATAGTAAGTAGTGTTTTTAGGGAGTTCTGTAGTGGCGCAGTGGTTAGCACTGCAGCCTCACAGCTCCAGCGACCCAGGTTCAGTTCTGGGTACTGCCTGTGCAGAGTTTGCAAGTTCTCCCTGTGTCTGCGTGGGTTTCCGCCGGGTGCTCCAGTTTCCTCCCACAGCCAAAGACTTGCAGGTTGATAGGTAAATTGGCCATTGTAAATTACCCCTAGTATAGGGAGGTGGGAGGAGAATTGAGGGAAGGTGGGGATGTGGTCGGGGATATGGGATTCATGTAAAATTAGTATAAATGGGTGGTTGATGGTCGGCACAGACTCGGTGGCCCAAAGGGCCTGTTTCAGTGCTGTATTTCTTTATCTATGACACTGTAATTATGGGTGACTTTAATCTGCATATAGATTGGGCAAATCAAATTAGTCACAATACTGCAGAGGAGGAATTCTTGTAATGTGTACGGATGGTTTTCTGGTCCGATATGTAGAGGAACCAACTAGATAACGGGCCATCCTAGACTGGGTATTGTGTAATGAGAGAGGAATAATTGACAATCAAGTGGTGCAAGGCCCCTTGGGGATGAGCGACCATAATATGATAGAATTCTTCATCAAGATGGTCAGTGACGTAGTTGATTCTGAGACTAGGGTCCTGAATCTTAGTAAAGGAAACTACAAATGTATGAGGCACGAGTTGGCTATGACGGATTGGGACTTAAAGGGATGACGGTGGATCTTCTTCTTCTTTGGCCTCCTTGTCTCGACAGACAATGGGTAAGCGCCTGCAGGTGCTCAGTGGTTTGTGAAGCAGCGCCTGGAGTGGCTATAAAGGCCAATACTAGAGTGACAGACTCTTCCACAGGTGCTGCAGAAAAAATTGGTTGTCGGGGTTGTTACACAGTTGGCTCTCCTCTTGCGCTTCTGTCTTTTTTCCTGCCAACGGCTAAGTCTCTTCGACTCGCCACACTTTAGCCCCGCCTTTATGGCTGCCCGCCAGCTCTGGTGATCGCTGGCAACTGACTCCCACGACTTGTGATCAATGTCACAGGACATCATGTCACGTTTGCAGACGTCTTTAAAGCGGAGACATGGACGGCCGGTGGGTCTGATACCAGTGATGAGCTCACTGTACAATGTGTCCTTGGGGATCCTGCCATCTTCCATGCGGCTCACATGGCCAAGCCATCTCAAGCGCCGCTGACTCAGTAGTGTGTATATGCTGGGGATGTTGGCCGCCTCGAGGACTTCTGTGTTGGAGATGCGGTCCTGCCACCTGATGCCAAGGATTCTCCGGAGGCAGCGAAGATGGAATGAATTGAGACGTCGCTCTTGGCTGACATACATTGTCCAGGCCTCGCTGCCGTAGAGCAAGGTACTGGGGACACAGGCTTGATACACACGGACTTTTGTGTTCCGTGTCAGTGCGCCATTTTCCCATACTTTCTTGGCCAGTCTGGACATAGCAGTGGAAGCCTTTCCCACGCGCTTGTTGACTTCTGCATCTAGAGACAGGTTACTGGTGATAGTTGAGCCTAGGTAGGTGAACACTTGAACCACTTCCAGAGCGTGGTCGCCGATATTGATGGATGGAGCATTTCTGACGTCCTGTCCCATGATGTTCATTTTCTTCAGGCTGATGGTTAGGCCAAATTTGTTGCAGGCAGCCTCAATCCTGTTGATGAGTCTCTGCAGACACTCTTCAGTGTGAGATGTTAAAGCAGCATCGTCAGCAAAGAGGAGTTCCCTGATGAGGATTTTCCGTACTTTGGTCTTCGCTCTTAGACGGGCAAGGTTGAACAACCTGCCACCTGATCTTGTGTGGAGGAAAATTCCTTCTTCTGAAGACTTGAACACGTGTGAGAGCAGCAGGGAGAAGAAAATCCCAAACAGTGTAGGTGCGAGAACACAGCCCTGTTTCACGCCACTCAGGATAGGAAAGGGGTCTGATGAGGCGCCACTATGCTGAATTGTGCCTTTCATATTGTCATGTAATCAGGTGATGATACTTAGTAGCTTTGGTGGACATCCGATCTTTTCTAGTAGTCTGAAGAGACCACGTCTGCTGACGAGGTCAAAGGCTTTGGTGGGATCAATGAAAGCAACGTAGAGGGGCATCTGTTGTTCACGGCATTTTTCCTGTAGCTGACGAAGGGAGAACAGCATGTCAATGGTGGATCTCTCTGCTCGAAAGCCACACTGTGCCTCAGGGTAGACACGCTCGGTCAGCTTCTGGAGCCTGTTTAAAGCGACTCGAGCGAAGACTTTCCCCACTATGCTGAGCAGGGAGATTCCACAGTAGTTGTTGCAGTCACCGCGGTCACCTTTGTTTTTATAGAGGGTGGTGATATTGGCATCGCGCAGGTCCTGTGGTCCTGCTCCCTTGTACCAGCACAGGCATAGCAAACAAAGAACAAAGAACAGTACAGCACAGGAACAGGCCATTCGGCCCTCCAAGCCTGCGCCGATCTTGATGCCTGCCTAAACTAAAACCTTCTGCACTTCCGGGGACCGTAATCCTCTATTCCCATCCTATTCATGTATTTATCAAGATGCCTCTTAAACGTCATTATCGTACCTGAGTTTACAATCAGATCAGCTATGATCTTATTGAATGGCGGAGCAGTCTGCAGGGGCCGAGTGGCCTACTCCTGCTCCTAATTCGTATGTTCGTATGCCCTCTTTTGAATATCGGAATCATATTGAATCTTTATAATATCCTGTTCTTAGCTTTTTTTCAGTATGCACAGATACAATCCATCTTGTCTAGGGTTGGCTCCTCTTGAAGTTTGATTTTTTGCCAATGATCTCCCTGCTTTCCTATCTTAAATGCCTTTAAATCTTTATTGACCTGTTCTTCTAATTATATTCCTTGACAATTTAATTTCATAGGTTTTTCTTTGCTTTCCTAATTATTTATTTAACCTCTTTCCTAACTTCTTTGCATTCTCTTTTGTCATCTTCTCCATTATTGTCGATGTACTCACTGAATGTCTTTTTCTTTGTTCCTCCATGATGTGTCATCATTGGCTCGTTTGTTCTAGGGTTTTCAGCAAACAACATGACTCTATTGATGACCTTTTAAAATATGTTCCACTGCTGTGCAATATTTTTGTCTGTCAGGGTTATTTTCCCTAGTGTAATTCTCAGTTCCTCAGAATGAGCTTTATTCTAACAATCTATTACAACGAGGTATAGGTTACTGGTAAAGCTAGTCAGGACTTGGCCTCTGGCCCCAGATGTGGCCTGTATTTAATTCTGCCTGTTCACGTGATGGATGGGCTCCCATTTGTTAATGCCTCCAGCACAAATTAATTCCAAATCTCTTCAAATCGCTGCTAATGGGACTTTATTTGTCAAAACAAACTGAGGAATTAATTCCCAGTGGAGCAGAGAGGGAGGGAGAGCTTTCTCCTATAATTAACAGGCCTCAATCCTGCCTTTAACTGCCAACGGTTAAAGAGCCAAGTCGGCTGGCAAGGATCCAAATAATAAATAAACAGAGAACATAGACGCTGTTTACAACAGCAGAAACAATAATCGCATTTATTCCGCACTGTTAATGTAATAACATGTCCTGCAGTGCTTCCAGGAACTTCATCAAACAAACAAATTCAACACTGAGCCACATGAGAAGATATGAGAACAGGTGGTCAAAGGGGTAGGTTTTAAAGAGTGTCTTAAAGGAGGAGCAATAGCTAGGTGGAGAGGTTTGGAGAAGGAATACCAGAGCTTTAGCACCCAGGCAGCTGAAGGCACTGCCGCCAGTTGTGGGCAATCAAAATCGGATGTGCAAGAGGCCAGAATTGGAGCAGTGCAGAGATCTCAGAGGATTGTAGGACCAGGAGAGATTAAGCTCCATAAACTTGAGGTCAGCCAAATTTCTGCTGCAACAAGTTCAGTTTACCTATCATCCCCTGTGCTCTCTGATCAACATTGGCTCTTGGTCCAGCAATGCCTCGGTTTTAAAGTTCTCATCCTTGTTTACAAACCCCTCCATGGTCTCGCCTCTCCCTATCTCTGTATCTCCTCCAGCCCCACAACCCTCCAAGATCTCTGCTCTCCCTCAATTCTGGCCTCTTGCACATCCCAGATTTCAATGGTTACTCCATTGGCTGCTGTCAAGGCCCTAAACTCTGGAATTCCCTCTCTAAGGTAGCTTGTGTATGGAGGCGCATGGCATAGGTGTGTTTCTGAATTAATACTTTGTGTTTGTTTACACAATATAGAGAGACAAAGTAGTTAATGAGGAGGAGTGTGAAATATTGGATAGGATAAACATAGTGAGCATACTTCAAAATGGATAAATTCCCCAGGCCAGGATGAAATGTATCCCAGGCTGCTCAAGGAAGCAAGGGAAGAAATAGCGGAGACCGACCATCATTTTCCCATCCTCTCCCTGGCTACAGGCGTGGTGCTGTTGTTTAAAAAGGCAGAAAAGGATTGTCCGAGTAGTTAAAGCCCATCAGCCGAACTTCTGAGGTGGGCAAATTATTGGAACAAATTTTAAAATGATATAAATCGGCATTTCGAGAGGCAGGGATTAATCAGAGAGTGTCAGCATGGATTTGTGAAGTGGAGGTTGTGTCTGACTTACCTGATTGGATTTTTTGAAGAGGTAACAAGGAGAGTCAATGAGGATAATGCATTTGATTTTAGCAAGGCTTTTGACAAGGTCCACATTAGACTGATCAGCAAATTAAAATCCCATGGGATCCAAGGGCAAAATGGCAAGAAGGATCCAAAACGGGCTCAGAGGCAGGAAGCAAAGGGTAATGGTCGATGGGGGTTTTTGTGACTGGAAGGCTGTTTCCAGTGGGGTTCCACAGGGCTCAGTACTGGGTCCCTTGCTTTTGATGGTATATATCAATGATTTGGACTTAAATGTAGGGGGCATGATTCAGAAGTTTGCAGATGATACAAAAATTGGCCGTGTGGTTGATAGTGAAGAAGAAAGCTGTCGACTGCAGGAAGATATCAATGGACTGGTCAGGTGGGCAGAACAGTGGCAAATGGAATTCAGCCTAGAGAAGTGTCAGGTGATGCATTTGGGGACGACAAACAAGACAAGGGAATATACAATAAATGGTAGGTGACTGAAAAGTGTAGAGGAACAGGGGGACCTTGGAGTGAATGTCCATAGATCACTGAAGGTAGCAGGACAGGTCGATAAGGTGGTTAAGAAGACATATGGAATCCTATCCTTTATTAGCCGAGGTATAGAATATAAGAGCAGGGAGGTGATGCTGGAACTGTATTAAACACTAGTTAGACCACAGCTGGAGCACTGTGTACAGTTCCAGTCACCAGACTATAGGAAGGATGAGATTGCACTAGAGAGGGTACAGAGAATGTTGCCTGGACTGGAGAATTCTAGTTATGAGGAAAGTTTGGATAGGCTTGGGTTGTTTTCTTTGGAACAGAGGAAGCTGAGTGGAGATATAATTGAGGTGTATAAAATGATGAGGGGCCTAGATAGAGTGGATAGGAAGGACCTATTCCCATTATCAGAGAGGTCAATAACCAGGGGCATAGATTTAAAGTAATTGGTGGAAGGATTAGAGGCAAGATGAGGAGAAATATTTTCAAGCGGGGGAGGCAATGGGGGGGGGGGGGGGGGGTGGTGGTGGGTGCATGGTGGGGGGCTGGAACTCACTGCCTGAAGGGGTGGTAGAGGCAGAAACTTCACCACATTTAAAAAAACACTTGAATATGCACTTGAAGTGCTCTGACCTACAGGGCGAGGGACTAAGAGCTGGAAAGTACGATTAGGCTGGATAGGTCTTCTTCCCAGCACAGACACAATGGGCCAAATGGCCTCTTCTGTGCTGCAAATCTTTCTATGTTTCCATGTTAATCCTCTCTGCCTCTTTATCTCTCTGTACTCCTTTAATTTGTTGCTGGAAACCTTCCTCTTTGATGAAGCTTTCAGTCAGCTGCCCTAAAATCTCCTTATGTAGCTGGTTGTCAAATTAGGTTTGATAACACTCCTGTGGAGTGCATTGGTATGTTTTATTATGTTAAAGGTGCTATATAAATGCAAATTGTTGTTGTTGCAGAGATGGGGGTGGGGCAGATCCACGGAGGTATTTAGAAAACAGGAATGAGAATGTTAATACTGAGCTGTTGAAATAAAGGATCTTCCGATTCTTTTCAATGACTAGATGTTGGAAAGCGAGCGGGACTGTCGGGGCCCTTCGTCCCAGGTCCCCAGTGAAACTAAGTGCAGTGCTAAGGAAGTAGCTGTTCCGCGAGAGAAGCTGTGGAATGCCATGGAAACCGTCAAGCAGGCCGGAGTGGAAGAGCGGGAGCAAATACAGCGGGAGGCCCTTGACATGAAGTTCCTCGTCACTCAGGCATGTTACACTGGAGTATTAAAAGAGTTGGGTGACAGCTGGATAGAGGCATATCTGGGAGGCCCATCCAAGCTATCAAATCAAACTGAAGCCTAAATTTACTCTGGCTTGGGCCTACTATTGAGCCTGTTCTGATTAAATTTGGTTGCGCTGCATTGGGCCTAGATCTTTTTTTTATTCATTCATGGGATGGGCATCAGTGGCAAGGCCAGCATTTATTACCCATCCTTAATTGCCCTTGAGAGGATGGCAATGAGCTGCCTTCTTGAATACATCTGAGTGTCTTGCTAGGCCATTTCAGAGGGCAGTAAAGAGTCAACCACATTGCTGTGGGTCTGGAGTCACATGTAGGCCAGACCAGGTGAGGACGGCAGATTTCCTTCCCTAAAGGACATTAATGAACCAGTTGCTTTTTTACAACAATCGACAATGGTTTCATGGTCACCATTATTCCAAATTTATTGAATTAACTGAATTCCCCAGCTGTGGTGGTGCGATTTGAACTCATGTTTCTGGATCACTAGTTCAGTCACAGAACCATTAATCTCTCTCTCTTTGGATTATGTTTTCAGGTTTCCGATGTTGCAGGAAGGATCGAGGGACTTGTTTCTCAGTCAGAGTCTCTTACTGCCAAAGTCCAGGATACTGAGGACAACATAAGTAGGATGGAATTAGAACCCGATTGTGAGGAGCTGCTCGACCTGCTCCACCAGCAGGAGGCACTGCAGGTACGTAGTATCTCATGGAGAGCGTGTGCACCCATATGTGTGTGTGAGTGAGTGTGAGTGAGTGTTGGTGTCTGTGTGTGTGTGTGTGAGTCTGAGTGAGTGAGTGTGAGTGAGTGTGAGTGAGTGTTGGTGTCTGTGTGTGTGTGTGTGTGAGTCTGAGTGAGTGTTGGTGTCTGTGTGTGTGTGAGTGAGTCTGAGTGAGTGTTGGTGTCTGTGTGTGTGTGTGAGTGAGTCTGAGTGAGTGTTGGTGTCTGTGTGTGTGTGAGTGAGTCTGAGTGAGTGTTGGTGTCTGTGTGTGTGTGAGTGAGTCTGAGTGAGTGTTGGTGTCTGTGTGTGTGTGTGAGTGAGTCTGAGTGAGTGTTGGTGTCTGTGTGTGTGTGAGTGAGTCTGAGTGAGTGATGGTGTCTGTGTGTGTGTGAGTGTGAGAGTGAGTCTGAGTGAGTGTTGGTGTCTGTGTGTATGTGAGTGAGTCTGAGTCAGTGTTGGTGTCTGTGTGTGTGTGAGTGAGTCTGAGTGAGTGTGTGTGTCTGTGTGTGTGTGTGTGTGTGTGAGTGAGTCTGAGTGAGTGTTGGTGTCTGTGTGTGTGTGAGTGAGTCTGAGTCAGTGTTGGTGTCTGTGTGTGTGTGAGTGAGTCTGAGTGAGTGTTGGTGTCTGTGTGTGTGTGAGTCTGAGTGAGTGTTGGTGTCTGTGTGTGTGTGAGTGAGTCTGAGTCAGTGTTGGTGTCTGTGTGTGTGTGAGTGAGTCTGAGTGAGTGTGTGTGTCTGTGTGTGTGTGTGTGTGTGAGTGAGTCTGAGTGAGTGTTGGTGTCTGTGTGTGTATCTGTGTGTTTGTGTGTGTGTGTGTGTGTGTGTGTGTGAGTCTGAGTGAGTGTGTGTGTGAGTGAGTCTGAGTGAGTGTTGGTGTCTGTGTGTGTGCGAATGAGTCTGAGTGAGTGTTGGTGGCTGTGTGTGTGTGAGTGAGTCTGAGTGAGTGTGTGTGTCTGTGTGTGTGTGTGTGTGAGTGAGTGTTGGTGTCTGTGTGTGTGTCTGTGTGTGAGTGAGTGTTGGTGTCTGTGTGTGTGTCTGTGTGTGTGTGTGAGTGGTGTCTGAGCGAGTGTTGCTGTCTGTGTGTGTGTGTGTGTGTGAGTGAGTCTGAGTGAGTGTTGGTGTCTGTGTGTGTGTCTGTGTGTGTGTGTGTGTGTGAGTGAGTCTGAGTGAGTGTTGGTGTCTGTGTGTGTGTGAGTGAGTCTGAGTGAGTGTTGGTGTCTGTGTGTGTGTCTGTGTGTGTGTGTGTGTGTGACTGTGAGTGAGTGTTGGTGTCTGTGTGTGTGTGAGTGAGTCTGAGTGAGTGTTGGTGTCTGTGTGTGTATCTGTGTGTGTGCAAGTGAGTCTGAGTGAGTGTTGGTGTCTGTGTGTGTGTGTGTGAGTGAGTCTGAGTGAGTGTTGGTGTCTGTGTGTGTATCTGTGTGTGTGTGTGAGTGAGTCTGAGTGAGTGTTGGTGTCTGTGTGTGTGTGAGTGAGTCTGAGTGAGTGTTGGTATCTGTGTGAGTGTGAGTGGTGTCTGAGTGAGTGTTGGTGTCTGTGTGTGTGTGTGAGTGAGTGAGTGTTGGTGTCTGTGTGTGTGTGAGTGGTGTCTGAGTGAGTGTGTGTGTCTGTGTGTGTGTGTGTGTTGGTGTCTGTGTGTGTATCTGTATGTGTGTGTGTGTGTGTGTGTGTGTGTGAGTGAGTGTTGGTGTCTGTGTGTGTGTGTGTGTGAGTGGGTCTCAGTGAGTGTTGGTGTCTGTGTGTGTGTGAGTGAGTGTTGGTGTCTGTGTGTGTATCTGTGTGTGTGTGTGTGTGTGTGTGTGTGTGTGTGTGTGTGTGAGTGAGTCTGAGTGAGTGTTGGTGTCAGTGTGAGTGTGAGTGGTGTCTGAGTGAGTGTTGGTGTCTGTGTGTGTGTGAGTGAGTCTGAGGGAGTGTGTGTGTCTGTGTGTGTGTGAGTGAGTCTGAGTGAGTGTTGGTGTCTGTGTGTGTGTGAGTGTGAGTGGTGTCTGAGTGAGTGTTGGTGTCTGTGTGTGTGTGAGTGAGTCTGAGTGAGTGTTGGTGTCTGTGTGAGTGTGAGTGGTGTCTGAGTGAGTGTTGGTGTCTGTGTGTGTGTGAGTGTGAGTGAGTCTGAGTGAGTGTTGGTGTCTGTGTGTGTGAGTGAGTGTTGGTGTCTGTCTGTGTGTCTGTGTGTGTGTGAGTGTGAATGAGTCTGAGTGAGTGTTGGTGTCTGTGTGTGTGTGTGAGTGTTGGTGTCTGTGTGTGTGTGTCTGAGTGAGTGTGTGTGTGTGAGTGAGTCTGAGTGAGTGTTGGTGTCTGTGTGAGTGTGAGTGAGTCTGAGCGAGTGTGTGTGTGTGTGTGTGTGAGTGTGTCTGAGTGAGTGTTGGTTTCTGTGTGTGTGTCTGTGTGTGTGTGAGTGAGTGGTGTCTGAGTGAGTGTGTGTGTCTGTGTGTGTGTGAGTGAGTCTGAGTGAGTGTTGGTGTCTGTGTGAGTGTGAGTGAGTCTGAGCGAGTGTGTGTGTGTGTGTGTGTGTGTGTGTGTGTGTGTGTGTGTGTGTGTGAGTGAGTCTCAGTGAGTGTTGGTGTCTGTGTGTGTGTGAGTGAGTCTGAGTGAGTGTTGGTGTCTGTGTGTGTGTGAGTGAGTCTGAGTCAGTGTTGGTGTCTGTGTGTGTGTGAGTGAGTCTGAGTGAGTGTTGGTGTCTGTGTGTGTGTCTGTGTGTGTGTGTGAGTGGTGTCTGAGCGAGTGTTGGTGTCTGTGTGTGTGTGTGTGTGTGAGTGAGTCTGAGTGAGTGTTGGTGTCTGTGTGTGTGTCTGTGTGTGTGTGTGTGTGTGAGTGAGTCTGAGTGACTGTTGGTGTCTGTGTGTGTGTGAGTGAGTCTGAGTGAGTGTTGGTGTCTGTGTGTGTGTCTGTGTGTGTGTGTGTGTGTGACTGTGAGTGAGTGTTGGTGTCTGTGTGTGTGTGAGTGAGTCTGAGTGAGTGTTGGTGTGTGTGTGTGTATCTGTGTGTGTGCAAGTGAGTCTGAGTGAGTGTTGGTGTCTGTGTGTGTGTGTGTGAGTGAGTCTGAGTGAGTGTTGGTGTCTGTGTGTGTATCTGTGTGTGTGTGTGAGTGAGTCTGAGTGAGTGTTGGTGTCTGTGTGTGTGTGAGTGAGTCTGAGTGAGTGTTGGTATCTGTGTGTGTGTGAGTGAGTCTGAGTGAGTGTTGGTATCTGTGTGAGTGTGAGTGGTGTCTGAGTGAGTGTTGGTGTCTGTGTGTGTGTGTGAGTGAGTGAGTGTTGGTGTCTGTGTGTGTGTGAGTGGTGTCTGAGTGAGTGTGTGTGTCTGTGTGTGTGTGTGTGTTGGTGTCTGTGTGTGTATCTGTGTGTGTGTGTGTGTGTGTGTGTGTGTGTGTGTGTGTTGGTGTCTGTGTGTGTGTGTGTGTGAATGGGTCTGAGTGAGTGTTGGTGTCTGTGTGTGTGTGTGAGTGAGTGTTGGTGTCTGTGTGTGTATCTGTGTGTGTGTGTGTGTGTGTGTGTGTGTGTGTGAGTGAGTCTGAGTGAGTGTTGGTGTCAGTGTGAGTATGAGTGGTGTCTGAGTGAGTGTTGGTGTCTGTGTGTGTGTGAGTGAGTCTGAGGGAGTGTGTGTGTCTGTGTGTGTGTGAGTGAGTCTGAGTGAGTGTTGGTGTCTGTGTGTGTGTGAGTGTGAGTGGTGTCTGAGTGAGTGTTGGTGTCTGTGTGTGTGTGAGTGAGTCTGAGTGAGTGTTGGTGTCTGTGTGAGTGTGAGTGGTGTCTGAGTGAGTGTTGGTGTCTGTGTGTGTGTGAGTGTGAGTGAGTCTGAGTGAGTGTTGGTGTCTGTGTGTGTGAGTGAGTGTTGGTGTCTGTGTGTGTGTCTGTGTGTGTGTGAGTGTGAATGAGTCTGAGTGAGTGTTGGTGTCTGTGTGTGTGTGTGAGTGTTGGTGTCTGTGTGTGTGTGTCTGAGTGAGTGTGTGTGTGTGAGTGAGTCTGAGTGAGTGTTGGTGTCTGTGTGAGTGTGAGTGAGTCTGAGCGAGTGTGTGTGTGTGTGTGTGTGAGTGTGTCTGAGTGAGTGTTGGTTTCTGTGTGTGTGTCTGTGTGTGTGTGAGTGAGTGGTGTCTGAGTGAGTGTGTGTGTCTGTGTGTGTGTGAGTGAGTCTGAGTGAGTGTTGGTGTCTGTGTGAGTGTGAGTGAGTCTGAGCGAGTGTGTGTGTGTGTGTGTGTGTGTGTGTGTGTGTGTGTGTGTGTGTGAGTGAGTCTGAGTGAGTGTTGGTGTCTGTGTGTGTGTGAGTGAGTCTGAGTGAGTGTTGGTGTCTGTGTGTGTGTGAGTGAGTCTGAGTGAGTGTTGGTGTCTGAGTGTGTGTCTGTGTGTGTGTGAGTGAGTCTGAGTGAGTGTTTGTGTCTGTGTGTGTGTGTGTGTCTGTGTGTGTGTGAGTGAGTGGTGTCTGAGTGAGTGTGTGTGTCTGTGTGTGTGAGAGTGAGTCTGAGTGAGTGTGTGTGTCTGTGTGTGTGTGAGTGTGTGAGTGTGAGAGTGAGTCTGAGTGAGTGTTGGTGTCTGTGTGTGTCTGAGTGAGTCTGAGTGAGTGTTGGTGTCTGTGTGTGTGTGAGTGTGTGAGTGAGTCTGAGTGAGTGTTGGTGTCTGTGTGTGAGTGAGTGAGTCTGAGTGAGTGTTGGTGTCTGTGAGTGTTGGTGTCTGTGTGTGTGTGAGTGAGTCTGAGTGAGTGTGTGTGCCTGTGTGTGTGTGAGTGAGTCTGAGTGAGTGTTGGTGTCTGTGTGTGTGTGAGTGAGTCTGAGTGAGTGTTGGTGTCTGTGTGTGTGTGAATGAGTCTGAGTGAGTGTTGGTGTCTGTGTCTGTGTGTGAGTGAGTCTGAGTGAGTGTTGGTATCTGTGTGTGTGTGAGTGAGTCTGAGTGAGTGTTGGTGTCTGTGTGTGTGTGTGAGTGAGTCTGAGTGAGTGTTGGTGTCTGTGTGTGTGTGTGTGAGTCTGAGTGAGTGTTGGTGTCTGTGTGTGTGTGTGAGTGAGTCTGAGTGAGTGTTGGTGTCTGTGTGTGTGTGAGTGAGTCTGAGTGAGTGATGGTGTCTGTGTGTGTGTGAGTGTGAGAGTGAGTCTGAGTGAGTGTTGGTGTCTGTGTGTATGTGAGTGAGTCTGAGTCAGTGTTGGTGTCTGTGTGTGTGTGAGTGAGTCTGAGTGAGTGTGTGTGTGTGTGTGTGTGTGTGTGTGATTGAGTCTGAGTGAGTGTTGGTGTCTGTGTGTGTGTGAGTGAGTCTGAGTCAGTGTTGGTGTCTGTGTGTGTGTGAGTGAGTCTGAATGAGTGTTGGTGTCTGTGTGTGTGTGAGTCTGAGTGAGTGTTGGTGTCTGTGTGTGTGTGAGTGAGTCTGAGTCAGTGTTGGTGTCTGTGTGTGTGTGAGTGAGTCTGAGTGAGTGTGTGTGTCTCTGTGTGTGTGTGTGTGTGTGAGTGAGTCTGAGTGAGTGTTGGTGTCTGTGTGTGTATCTGTGTGTTTGTGTGTGTGTGTGTGTGAGTCTGAGTGAGTGTGTGTGTGTGAGTGAGTCTGAGTGAGTGTTGGTGTCTGTGTGTGTGCGAATGAGTCTGAGTGAGTGTTGGTGGCTGTGTGTGTGTGAGTGAGTCTGAGTGAGTGTGTGTGTCTGTGTGTGTGTGTGTGTGAGTGAGTGTTGGTGTCTGTGTGAGTGTGAGTGAGTCTGAGCGAGTGTGTGTGTGTGTGTGTGTGTGTGTGTGTGTGTGTGTGTGTGTGTGAGTGAGTCTGAGTGAGTGTTGGTGTCTGTGTGTGTGTGAGTGAGTCTGAGTGAGTGTTGGTGTCTGTGTGTGTGTGAGTGAGTCTGAGTGAGTGTTGGTGTCTGAGTGTGTGTCTGTGTGTGTGTGAGTGAGTCTGAGTGAGTGTTTGTGTCTGTGTGTGTGTGTGTGTCTGTGTGTGTGTGAGTGAGTGGTGTCTGAGTGAGTGTGTGTGTCTGTGTGTGTGAGAGTGAGTCTGAGTGAGTGTGTGTGTCTGTGTGTGTGTGAGTGTGTGAGTGTGAGAGTGAGTCTGAGTGAGTGTTGGTGTCTGTGTGTGTCTGAGTGAGTCTGAGTGAGTGTTGGTGTCTGTGTGTGTGTGAGTGTGTGAGTGAGTCTGAGTGAGTGTTGGTGTCTGTGTGTGTGTGAGTGAGTCTGAGTGAGTGTTGGTGTCTGTGAGTGTTGGTGTCTGTGTGTGTGTGAGTGAGTCTGAGTGAGTGTGTGTGCCTGTGTGTGTGTGAGTGAGTCTGAGTGAGTGTTGGTGTCTGTGTGTGTGTGAGTGAGTCTGAGTGAGTGTTGGTGTCTGTGTGTGTGTGAATGAGTCTGAGTGAGTGTTGGTGTCTGTGTCTGTGTGTGAGTGAGTCTGAGTGAGTGTTGGTATCTGTGTGTGTGTGAGTGAGTCTGAGTGAGTGTTGGTGTCTGTGTGTGTGTGTGAGTGAGTCTGAGTGAGTGTTGGTGTCTGTGTGTGTGTGTGTGAGTCTGAGTGAGTGTTGGTGTCTGTGTGTGTGTGAGTGAGTCTGAGTGAGTGTTGGTGTCTGTGTGTGTCTGAGTGAGTCTGAGTGAGTGATGGTGTCTGTGTGTGTGTGAGTGTGAGAGTGAGTCTGAGTGAGTGTTGGTGTCTGTGTGTATGTGAGTGAGTCTGAGTCAGTGTTGGTGTCTGTGTGTGTGTGAGTGAGTCTGAGTGAGTGTGTGTGTCTGTGTGTGTGTGTGTGTGTGATTGAGTCTGAGTGAGTGTTGGTGTCTGTGTGTGTGTGAGTGAGTCTGAGTCAGTGTTGGTGTCTGTGTGTGTGTGAGTGAGTCTGAGTGAGTGTTGGTGTCTGTGTGTGTGTGAGTCTGAGTGAGTGTTGGTGTCTGTGTGTGTGTGAGTGAGTCTGAGTCAGTGTTGGTGTCTGTGTGTGTGTGAGTGAGTCTGAGTGAGTGTGTGTGTCTCTGTGTGTGTGTGTGTGTGTGAGTGAGTCTGAGTGAGTGTTGGTGTCTGTGTGTGTATCTGTGTGTTTGTGTGTGTGTGTGTGTGTGAGTCTGAGTGAGTGTGTGTGTGTGAGTGAGTCTGAGTGAGTGTTGGTGTCTGTGTGTGTGCGAATGAGTCTGAGTGAGTGTTGGTGGCTGTGTGTGTGTGAGTGAGTCTGAGTGAGTGTGTGTGTCTGTGTGTGTGTGTGTGTGAGTGAGTGTTGGTGTCTGTGTGTGTGTCTGTGTGTGTGTGAGTGAGTGTTGGTGTCTGTGTGTGTGTCTGTGTGTGTGTGTGAGTGGTGTCTGAGCGAGTGTTGGTGTCTGTGTGTGTGTGTGTGTGTGAGTGAGTCTGAGTGAGTGTTGGTGTCTGTGTG